>NC_069361.1:77924696-78227727 GCF_021730395.1 Mercenaria mercenaria | reverse complement strand
CCAAATTGGAAGATGGACAAGTTCATTATAGAAATTCAGCATGGTAAGGGTTAAAAGAAACAAATCCAGCAAGACTGACATTATCATATTTAAGGTGGGACAAGTAAAACTGTTCTATGAAAGTTAAATATTACTTTAACATATCAATAACATGAAGCACTGAAATTTATTAATATGAATTTCCATTCACTTATAACTGTTATTTTTCTACCTTAGGGGCCATTTACTGATTGCAGAAACTCATCCGTAGTAGATTAACATCAAAAGGACCAGGGTGTTTTTGAATTTTACTCAATATTTATATTCTGAACAAACAAGGCAGATGGACTAACAAGTGACCATGTAGCCAACAGTCAAGCAGGCCAAGTGGCCTACAGGTAGACAGACTCACAACAAACCAGAAGGCCTACAAGCAGACAGGCCAATGGGGACCAAGTGGCCTACAGGCAGATGGGCCGATGGGAAACCAATTGGCCTACAGGTACATAGACTAACAACAAACCGAGTGACCTACAAGCAGACAGGCCAATGGGGACCAAGTGGCCTACAGACAGATCGGCCAGTGGGAAACCAAGTGGCCTACGGGTAGACAGACTAACAACAAACTGAGTGACCTACAAGCAGACAGACCAATGGGGATCAAGTGGCCTACAGACAGATGGGCCAGTGGGAAACCAAGTGGCCTACAGGTAGACAGACTAACAACAAACCGGGTCACCTACAAGCAGACAGGCCAACAGGGACCAAGTGGCTTACAGGCAGATGGGCCAGTGGGAAACTAAGCGGCCTACAGGTAGACAGACTAACAACAAACCGAGTGACCTACAAGCAAAATGGCCAATAGGGACCAAGTGGCCTACAGGCAAATGAGCAAGTGGGAAACCAAGTGGCCTACAGGTAGACAGACTAACAACAAACCGGAAGGCCTACAAGCAGACAGGCCAATGAGGGACCAAGTGGTCTACAGGCTGAGGCAGATGGGCCAGTGGGAAACCAAATGGCTTACAGGTAGACAGACTAACAACAAACAGAAAGGCCTACAAGCAGACAGGCCAACGAGGAAACAAGTGACCTACAGGCAGATGGGCAAGTGGCCTACAGGTAGACAGACTAACAACAAACCAGAAGGCCTACAAGCAGACAGGCCAACGAGGGACCAAGTGGTCTACAGGCAGATGGGCCAGTGGGAAACCAAGTGGCCTAAAGGCAGACAGACCAACAAGGAACCAAGTGGCTGAAAGGTAGACTGACAAGGCAGTCTGAAAGACAGCTAAATCCCCCACCACTGTAATGGATAGCGAAAGGGTAAACTTTTGACCTTGAGCTGTGACCTTTACCTTGAACTGACATGGCTGACTCATAAATTCTGCACATCATCTTGATGAGGTGATCATTTGACCCAAGTTTCATGAAAATCCTTTCAAGGGGTTTAGGAGGTACAGAGCTCAAACCTTTGACCATGAGTTGTGACCTTGACCTTGAGTTGACATGGCTGACATAAGTTCTTGAACAGGTGATCATTTGACCCAAGTCTGATGAAAATCCTTCAAGGGGTTTAGGAGATACAGAGCACACATAAAATGGAAGGCTAAAACCTTTGACCCCGAGTTGTGACCTTGACCTTGAGCCAACATGGCTGACTCATGAGTTCTGCACATCACCTTGATGAGGTGATCATTTGACCCAAGTTTAATGAAAATCCTTCAAGGGGTTTAGTAGATACAGAGTGGACACAAAATGGAAGGCTCAAACCTTTGACCCTAGTTGTGACCTTGACCTTGAGATGGCATGGCTGACTCATGGGTTCTGCACATCATATTGATGAGGTGATCATTTGACCAAAGGATTACAAAATTCCTTCAAGAGGTTTGGGAGATATAGAGCGGACACAAAATGGAAGGCTAAAACCTTTGACCTTCGAGTTGTGACCTTGACCTTGAGCCGACAAGGCTGACTCCTGAGTTCTGCACATCATCCGGAGGACGTGATCATTTGACCCAAGTTTGATGAAAATCCTTCAAGGGGTTTAGGAGATATGGAGCGGACACGAAAGTGTTACAGACAGACGGAAGGACGGACGGATCGAGACCATTCCTATAACCCCCACCACTTGTGGCGGAGGATTAAAAATCTAGGGACCAAGAGGTCTATATGCAGACAGACTAACGAGGGACCAAGTGGTCCACAGGCTAACAGATCAATAAGGAACCAAGTGGCCAAAAGGCGGACAGACCAAACAACAATATTGTTACATTTCATCTTCTGCAAATGGTCACATAACAAACATTTCTCCACTAAGAAAGTGTTAATGTTCAAACTACCTCATACATTGTATATCATAGTTCGCAATTATGAATACTAAGAGCCAGCAAAAGCTCACCACATTTTTGTATGTCCACAACAGCCACATTAAGCACCCCATCCTGATGACCTGTCACAGATATTCTCCTAGTGTTGTTGTTGTAGTACAATACATCCAACCATAATACACTGCAAAGTTATCAAAAAATCAATAACAGATCTGTATCTCTGTAGATTGGGTAATATTTGCAGTGGTCTTATTTTTGCTAACTCAAAATATTTGTCTATATTATTTTCAGCCTATCCTAAAACACGAACACTCGTCCCTTGAAATTTCTTAACACTGCAAATAAGGCTGCTAACTATAAAATCACTAAAGAAAGTCTATCCAAAAATTACTCCATCTATTATTATTGAATGTTTCTCATTGCAGAGTTGGTGCAGCCGTTCTGCGCAGGCGCGGAATTATTATCCATTGGAGCGCACAGCAAAATTACTCAATTTTTTTGCATGTCCGCATGCATTTAGTGTATCAAATGCATAATATACTGACTAGAGGTTAGGGTTAGTATCACCATGGTTACAAAATATATACATTTAAGATATTTTCTTTCAAATTTAGTTAATTCGGTATATACCGAAGTCTGTAATATATCACAGGTGCACCAACTCTGTATTTAGTCACAGCCATTATTATTATTATTATTATTACTATTAGATGGTGGAGGAAGACCCTTGGTGCCCCTGCAGGTATTATTTCAGACATAATGCAGGCACCTGGCTAGAACCACTAACCTTCCGTAATCTAGTTAGATGGTTTCCTCAAATGATGAATTCTACATAACAAGCAAGGTTTCGATCAAACCAACATCAGTTATTATTTTACTAGATTTATATAGCGCCCTTTTCATGATAAACACATTCAAAGGTGCTTACATATAGTAAACGCAGCCAGACAGGGCGCGAAATTCATCCTCTACTAGTACAGACACAGAGCGAGATAAAGCCACCAGAAGAGATAGATTAATCCTTTTTAGATACAGGCCTGCCTAGCTCTTTGCGAATAGGCAGTCTGGTTCTTTAACGTGCCACGTGTATAGCACCGATACAGGCGAAGCTTCTTTCCTGGGAAGAACCAGTACAGGCTTCTTAGGTGAGTGACACTCTGGAGCATCTGGAAATTTCCAGTGTCTGGACCGGGATTCAAATCCCGGACCTCTGAATTGACAGTCAAGCCTGTTACCACTAGACCGCTGGCCCACTTATAAATATGAGTGAGGGGCAGCTGATTTAAAGACAACTTAACAATTCAGCCATGGAGACATCCATTCTAGAATGACAAAACATAACCTTCAATAACAAAAAAATAATGATTGTACTTACACAGAGGTGAAATTTTTGAATTCTGGAAAAAATTCTTCACAGTCTTCTTCTTTGAAACTATGCTGGTAGCTTACCTGGAAAAAAAATACAAGAAAAATTCAAACCGTAGTTATCATTTTTACAAACCTGATGGGCTGAATGGAACCTATAACTTCTTTACTTAACTCAATCTACAGAAGAGTTATGGTTCTTGGCCTCCTCACCGCTAGCAGATGATAATGAAATCTATAGTTGCAAATTAATACAAGTTCTTTTCTACTTCTTAAGCCCAATCATGATACAAAGTTTGAAGGTGCTGGTTCAACCATTTCCCAACTTACCAAGCTGAAGCCATTTTCAACATTCAGGCCTCTTAGACCTTGACCTTTGACCTACTCATCCCAAACAATAAGTCATCTACTTTGTAAGATCAATCATGCAACCAAATTCTAAGGTTTTTGGTCAAGTGGTTCTCATGTTATTGGGCAGAAATGTTCGGACCCCTGTTTGTTTGTTTATTTTGGGTTTAACGCCGTTTTTCAACAGTATTTCAGTCATGTAACGGAAGGCAGTTAACCTAACCAGTGTTCCTGGATTCTGTACCAGTACAAACCTGTTCTCCGCAAGTAACTGCCAACTTCACCACATGAATTATCAGAGGTGGAAGACGAATGATTTCAGACACAATGTCTTTTATCAAATCGTCACGGAGAACATACGACCCGCCCGGGGACCGAACTCGCGACCCCTCGGTCCATAGACCAACGCTCTCCCTACTGAGCTAAGCGGGCGGGCTTCGGACCCCTGTAACCTTGGCTTTTGACCAATATGAAATTATTTGGTAGAGTCACCCAGGAAAAAGTGTTGAAAAGCTGTGTGCTCAGGAGAGCTAAAAAGTCAGATGAGCTAAAAACTAAAGATTTGAACAGACTCTCTCAACTGAATAGATCAATAAAACAAGAGCTGCCCATAAGACAGCCAATGCTTGCCTATTCCAACTGTTGTCCCAGAAGCAGGAATATTACCCTAAATGATAAAATATCTATAGAGTTTCAATCCAGTATCTGCATTACTTTTGGAGAGAGTAACTTGCATGTAAAACTTTAACCAGACATGTTCAATTTCAAAAGGGGACATAAGTTTACAAAATACACGTCAGAGTTATAGGACTTGATGCTATGACCTAGTTTTATAAACCCGAAGAAACGTGTGAGGATTCAATTCAATATTTGCATTAGTTTTTGAGATAGTAACTAGCATGCAAAACTTTAACCAGGACTTTCTAAGTCCAAAAGGGAGTAAAATTTGGCCAAATTAAATGTTAGAGTTATGGGACTTGATGCTATCACCTAGTTTTATAAACTCGAAGAAACGTGTGAGGATTCAATTCAATATTTGCATTAGTTTTTGAGATAGTAACTAGCATGCAAAACTTTAACGAGGACTTTCTAAGTCCAAAAGGGAGTAAAATTTGGCCAAATTAAATGTCAGAGTTATGGGACTTGATGCTATCACCTAGTTTTATAAACCCGAAAAAAAAGTGAAGTTTCAAGTCAATATTTGCATTAATTTTTAGATAGTAACTTGCATGATAAACTTTAACAAGTCCAAATGGTGCATAATTTAGCCAAAATAAGTCAGAGATACGGGACTTAATCCTGTGAGGTTGGTTAATGACCTAGAAAAAAAGTTTCAAAGCTGTATGCCTTTAAGTAATAGCTATGCGTACTTGCATGCAAAACTTTAACAAGGATTTTCTAAGTCCAAAACGGGGTACAGTTTGGCCAAAATGCATGTCAGAGTTATGGAACTTGATGCTATCTCCTAGTTTTATAACCCCTAAACACATGTGGTTTCAGTTCAATACCTGCATTAGTTTTGGGGACAGTAACTTGCATGCAAAACTTTAACCTGGATTTTTTAAGTCCAAAAGGGGTGTGAAGTTTCAATTCAATACCTGCATTAGTTTTGGGGACAGTAACTTGCATGCAGAACTTTAACCTGGATTTTCTAAGTCCAAAAGGGGGCATAATTTGGCCAAAATACATGTCAAGAGTTATGGGACTTGACCCAGTGAAGTTAATAATTGACCTAGAAAAAGAAAAAATAAGTTTCAAAGCCATCTGCCTTTAAATGATAGCTATACGTACTTGCATGCAGAACTTTAACTAAGGTTACCAAGGACCCTGACGCCAACGCCTGGGTGAGTAGAATAGCTCAGACTGTTCTTTGAATAGTACAGCTAACAACAGGAAGGTACAATGAAATCAGCATCCATCGTGTACTGCTATGTTTGTTTTCAATAATCAGCAAATGGCATAACTAGATCACATTTTAGTTAACATACCTCTCTATACAGGTGTACTTTGCTGTCACTTCCACTCAATAAAAACACCGTCTCTGTGTTATTGCCTTCAATCAACCTAAAATCAAGACTTCAATGTGATCAATAACATTCTTTCCTATAACACAGCAGATAACATTCAAGACTAAAGTTTCTCTTCATTCTGAAAGGTTAAGAAGTAATGTTATTTTTCACTTTGTAAAGGTGTATTCACATATTTCAAGAAGTAATGTCACTTTTCACTTTGTAAAGGTGTATTCACATATCATATTTCAAGAATGTTACTTTTCACTTTGTAAAGTAAAGGTGTATTCACATATTTCAAGAAGTAAAGTTACTCCTTAAGTAAATATAACATCATCCAAAATATTGCTTTTTCTTATATTTTCTGCAAAAAATCTCGTTGTATTTCAAACTTACTTTGTATGCGTTAAATGGTATGGCATGAAATTTAACTCCAAACTCTGACAGCCCTCTGAAACAAAGATGACAATAATAAGTTACCAAAATTTACAACTAGATGCCTGTCCCCACTTGCTGTTGCTGTACTGCATATGTTACTTGTTGACAATGCAAATCTAATTTAACTTTCATACAACCTTTAGCTGCAAATGCCAGTAGTGTAGGGGTGGTGGTGGAGGTAGGGTTGGGGTGGGGTGGGGGGGTAAGTGAACACTACAAAACATCAAGAAACATAAGATAAAGATAAAGGAACTAAAATAGTATAAAGAAATTCTTTTTCCTTGTTTTGGCAACTTCACATGCTCAACTACATTCCTATTAAGTTTAATTTGTAGTTCAAACACTTTTTGAATTATGTGCGACACAAACTTTTAGGCCCTTTATGCATATTTTTGTCTAAGTCAAGGGCCATCACTCTGGTCTTACTGAGTGAAATCCCTGACAAAACCCAAAAAGCACAAGTTTTTATGCAGAAAAAATCCTATGATGTTTTTAGATACACAAAACACACATATATTCAGATTGACAGACAGACCTATAACACTTTTAAATCTGTGAGTCCCCGAAGGAATTGAGGGTAACGGTAGGCAGAAGTTTTAAACTATCTAGGGACTGTCTTTAGTAAAATAATCAAAATATGCAACATCAGGCATGTAATCATAAAAGCATTCACAATTACTAAGCAGTATCAATGCCACTGTGGGTTTCTTTCCAGTCTCCAGTTGTTAAACAGTTTTTTATACTATTAATTTACTGATTCTTTAACTTGGTTTGTGTGAAATTCAGTAAGCCTTGTAGAAGTTACAAGTTCTGTCCAACTTTACAATGGATCGGTCATCAATAATGTAAAGGACCATGTCATGAACTTAAATACAAGTTTGAATAAGAAGTTTTGACTAACTTTCATCAATCTTAAAATGTCAATCAATTATTCAATCAGTTACACAATGTTCAACTGGCATCACCAGTTTACTGACAAATTTTCAAGTAAATGAAATGGCAAATACCCCAGTCCAGCGTCCTTTTCCATACATTAGTGTTATCCCGTCACTGCCATGTGCTCATATAGATTTTGTTCCTGAGCTATAAATATGCTAAGATATTGTTTTGTTGGGTTTAACATCACACCGACACAAATATAGGTCATGCTTTGATGGTGGAGGAAGACCCCCAGATGCCCCTCCGTGCATTATTTCATCACAAGCGGACACCTGGGTAGAACCACCGACCTTCCGTAAGCCAGCTGGATGGCTACAAATATACTCCAATCGAACAAAACAACTTACGAGCTACACTTTCTAGGTTGAATTCTTCTCCTGACTGTGCAGCGTAATATGTATGTAGAAACTGCTTACTCTCATTCTCTTCAAGCTGAAAACATATCTTTTTAAACTTTTGCATACAACATTTGAGATCTGTTGAAACACAAAACTGCAAAACCACTAACACTTGAAACTGTTATATCTTAAATATTAGAGATTTCCAAGGTGCACCTCTAAGTCAAGAGTATTATTTCTGGCATGGGCTATCGCCTAACCTCCTGCAGTCCAGAATGATGGTTTTGTAATATGGGAGAATTCATTAGTATGGTTTGAACCTACAGTGGTTAGAGGCAATTGATTCGAAGCCTAAATGTTAACACAGATGCCACTCTCTGTTCTGTACCTATCTACATGTAAGCTTGCGAAAAATATCATTTAATCCTTGAATAATCACACTCTGCATTAACAAGTTTAATTTTGGTCCACTTACAGTCATCATCATTGGCTCAAATGCCCACCATGTTTAAGTTCTTTGTGTTAAAAGAGGAAATCTGAACCTGGATTTAATCATAGTGCTGAAAGTAGAATTTTAGTGTTTCCATTTACCTTCCAGAAAGTGATTCCTATAGTTAAACCATTGCCATGGCGACATTTATTTGTAGCATCTACAGATACAATCTCAGATTCCCCTGAAACAACATAAAAAAAATTTGTTACAGTAATTCATGTAAACTGTTTTTATTTTTCTAGAAGTATCTAGGAATTCAGGTAAATGCATACCATAATTTGGATTTTTTTACCAAATACTGCTGCTTTAGGGGACATTGATTGCTTCAAGTCTCTGCAACTTTAATCACACTTTTAAGATTGCCTTGAAACAGTAGCAATATCTGTCATGATGTCACTGAAAAAAGTGCATCAAAAACAGAAATTTATATGCTGACATTGCACTAAATAATGACGATGCCATGATGTCATCATCACAGTCACTTTCCATAGATTTTAAGAGTGATGGTACTATTGTTCTGCGAACGTTTGTTACACAGTTTGCAAAACTAAGCCATCTCACGTGAACTGGCAACATCTAGGCCTTTGCGTCTTCTAAAACATCCTGCCATGTTGCAAGTGCTCAAGCCTTTTACTTGATCAAATGAAATAAGTATGCAGTGTATGCAACATACTTTCAAAGTATCACACTTCTTTCATGGACTTTGCAGCATCAAGGCTAGAGAGTGCTTATCTGTGCACTATGCAGTGCATATCTAACATAATAAATGGACTATCAGATTTCAATTTAAATGCAAAACCATTGTTTGCCAACCATCACAGCAGCTCTGTCAGAACTGAAGCCCATTATCTTTGATACATCTCTTTCAGGCACTCTGAGATAGCTAACAAAATAGTTATAAACAACACTGGAATCTGCAGCCACAAGTTTATTTTATGTCAAGTAGCTTGTCTGCAAAATTCCATCTTGCATATAAGTAATAATGCCACAGACTCAACTGTTACTTTAAAATATACTTTAACCATTACGCAAAATGATCTGAAGACAAGTTATACACACAAGTTTCAAATGGGTACTGCTGTCTTCAACATTTTGTCCCGCCATTGTGATTGAGACCTGATCAAGGTACTTTTTAAGGTATGTTTTTCATGAATTTAGTTGAAATTGTTTATATTTATAATTCAACTACATTCATATCATATACGCAATATGTTGATCTAGATATTTAAAAAGAAGCATGTGCTGAAAACTTCATGCAACATCATCAGTTATCTACAGTCAGTGCAAAGATGTTGCAGTTCCATGCTGGTTAAGTTATCAAATGGGGTTATGTCGTTACTTAACCTATGCAACCATCTGAAAATAAAATAGCGTCAGTAAAGTTAATTGCCATAACTATTACCTGGTATGTTAGTCCAACAATTTGACGCGATCCTAGGAAATATCGAGATAATTTTTTCATATGGGCAATATTACCACTCACTTCAAACACTCAAGACCAAAATAGTGGAGGAAATTTCCACTGAAATTTTCATCGCTACCGAAGCTTTACATACTGTAGGTTTAAATGCCCTTTATGTCACGAATACGCCATAAATTCAAATAAAACTTACATTATCAAAAAGAAGATTCAATTCCTCATTGATTTATGTAAAAATTATCAAATAATTTCCAAAATTATGAAGTCAGGTGATTTCAACCGAAGCATGTACTATACAGGAATAACGTTTACTGCGCTCTACACGCCAATATGCGCAAGCGATAAAACCAGTAACTTTACATGACTGTGTACTGTGATTTATTCTCTATAATTTTGGTTCTCTGAAGTTTTGACGTTAAATTGCCCCGTCACAAATATAAAAACAATCTTAACGTCAAATTATTTCGACTACCTGGTATGTATGTAAACTGCACTTCTTTCGTCGATGGGGTCAGTTTGTCAAATATCCTCTGGTAATCAATAGTGAAAAACTTTCCAACTAAAGAGGCAACAAGTAGCTTGTTTGTACCATTAATATTGTTCATAATTTTTGTACACCCATATATTGAGGTCTGTGATGGCAAACTGCAGAAATGTGCATCTGTCCACTTCCATGATCGCTGTTCCATAATGCGGGGATGTTTATAACCTACAGCATTAGTACATACAACTGTCACGATGAGTTCTTGAACATGTAAGGCAAAATTAATGTTTTAAACACTAAAACTCTCAATTTGTTTAATTGACATTTCCCGCAATATTGGACGTGACAATCCTACCTTTAATAGAAGAGCATCAAACGTACTCTGTAAAGTTCGACCATTTAAGATCATAACTTGATATATTGTGTAAACTTCCGGTAAACATTGAAATAATATTTTTATTTTTGAAATAAAACTACTTAAAACAGATTGTGGTTGTTTAATCATAATTTCTTTCGTCATTCTTTGACATATAAAAAAAAACAAGGGCGAACATATATGCGTACGAATCATTGGAAAATGCGACCGATTTCATGTGGCTGAATTTACACGTTTTGTTCTCTATTTTGGTACTTGAATGTCTATTTAATAAGAATATACATCCATTATTGACAAATTATTGACAAATGTTGTTTTTTAACCATTTCTGAATGTGTCTATAATTTCTTTTACTGTGAATACATTTTGGACAATAAATTGTAATATGTTTTCGCGGTAGACTAATAATGAATGTTCAGTACAAATACAATGAATCTATGAATTTGCCTTTCTATCAGTTAGTTTATGTTTGGTTTATAAATAAACTTTTGAATGATTATAAATTTTGAATCAGTCAGAGCCTCATTGTACTGTTCTTAGAGCCAATAAAATTTGGATTCCCTGAGAGGACTTTCCAGTCAAAAATGTGCACCATGGTGCACTGCACAAGCTTCAAAATAGATAACCTCTATGTCGAGGGTTGGGTGCAATACTGCCTTAACTCCTTCTTTTAGTAGGAGTTACAGCACTGTTGCGCTCGACCCTCGATATATCTTTGGTAGTTGAGGTTATTGTCCAAATAATATAGGACGTTTCGTGACGGCGTGATAACTTTTGACCGTCATTGTCACGTCCAAACTTATTCTGCGTATATCTGTTCGGAAATCCCCAATGAAATCTGTTCAGAACCTTTCTGGTAAATGTACAAAGTATTTGTAACGAATACATTTCTGATAATGAATTTATGTTGACATTGTATACAGCATAAATTTGCCTCGCTAACATTTTAGAATGGAAAAACTCTGCCGTAGATTAAACTGTTCATTACTTTTGTTTTACAAAGTAAGGACCCAGACCGTTGCTATTGACCAAGGTTACTTGACCCCCATTAGAAATCTTAACTACTTGATCCCTTATTCCAGCACTCAATACTTTGCTAACTCTTATTTCACTAGAACCATCCGTCTCTGGAACTCCCTCCCCGCATCAGTCAAAGCTAGCCCCAGCCTCAGTATCTTTACAGAGAGGCTGGCGGCGGTCACTATGTAATTCTTCCATTCTGTCCTATTTTAACTGTAGCATACTGTCCTTTTATCTTTTACTTTTAATACTGTAATATACTAAATTTCTTTAACAACTGTTTCTCTGACAGCGCCGACCAGTCATAATCGGAAATTGTTGGTTGTACCGATGTAGATGTAGATGTAGATTTTATGAATCTATATTTTTATGCCCCCCTTCGAAGAAGGAGGGGTACATATTGTTTTGCAGATGTCAGTATGTCTGTCGGTCGGTCGGTATGTAGACCAATCCGTTTCCGGATGATAACTAAAGTCATTCAAGGCCTAGGATAATGAAAGTTGATAGGGATCGAGATTGGTCATAACCAGCAGATGATCCCTATTAATTTTGAGATCAGTAGGTCAAAGGTCAAGGTCACAGTGACCTAGAACAGTTAAATGTTTTCCGGATGATATCTCAAGAATGCTTAAGCCTAGGATCATGAAAATTGACAGGAAGGTTTGTCATGACCAGCAGATGACCCCTACTGATTTTGAGATCAATAGGTCTAAGATCAAGGTCAAAGTGACACGGAACAGTTAAACGGCTTCTGGATGATAACTCAAGAATGCTTTGCCTAGGATCATGAAAGTTGACAGGGAGATTGGTCATGTCCAGCAGATGACCCTATTGATTTTAAGGTCAGTAGGTCAGAGGTCAAAGTCACAGTGACCCTGAACAGTTAAACAGTTTCTGAATGGTAACTCAAGAACGCTTGGGCATAGAATCCCCGATTTGGCACTGAAAAGCCTGCAAAGAACCGATAAAATGAAAAAACATCCAAATACATTTTTGTATGCTTTTAAAAAGGGAAAAAAGGGAAACGGGAACGAGCTGCGGGAAAGTTTATGATCATCTTAAAAAAAATTTTAAACGCTGATTTATTTTTTTTCGCTAAAAAAAGAAACAAAAACCAGTTTTAGAAATTTTTTTTCATTTTCCCGTTTAAACCCAATACTTTTTTTTTTAAAAAACATTCTGAGGAAGGGGCCCTAGACCACCTACCCAAGTCCCCCTTTAAAGGCCCCGATCACTCGTCCCTTTGAAAATTTTAAAAAATTTGAAAAGCTGGGGGGGGGGGGGGGCCCATTGAAAATTGAAAAGGGTTTTCCAGTCACATTTTCTGACCGTGAAATGGGACTGCTTTCCCGGTTTTCAAAATTTTCGTTGTTGTATGTTTTTAAATTTCAAAAAAAAACTATTTTTGGTATTACCAATTTACTTATCTAAAAATACAGACGTTTTACGCCGACTGCAAAAACAGTTGAAAGAAATAAAAAGGCGTGACTTTGAAAGGGATTTTAAAGGGCCCCAACATTTTGTAAATGGTTAAAAAAGGGGATTTTTCATTTATAGAAATGACAAAAAAACACAGATTTTGAAATGCCCAAAGAAACGCAGAGTTCCCTTTGGTTTTTAAGGGAAAGTGAAAACGTGTAAAAAACATGTTTTCTGTTGATCATTGGGAAAATTTGCAGTACCCTTTGAGGCAATAGCGTGAGCAGTGGGAAAATTTCAAAACGTAAATTTTACCCAGTAGCATAGGCTGGCGGGTAGCAGTAAAAAATTTTAAAAAACCGTGAAGATTTTGACCAAAATTCACGGGAAAAGACCCTTGGGTGGCCCTTTCTTTCAAATTTGTTCAAATGGTTCCTTTCCTTTGAAACAACTAGGTCCCCAGGACCCTAAAAAAAAAATTTTTTCAATTTAAAAATTTTAAAAAATCTTTTGTCTAAAACCCAAAAAGGCCTTTGATATTTGTATGTAACTTGCCTAATGTCCTCTCCCCAAAAAATTTTTCCCAAACTACCCAAGTTTTACATACCTTTGGGTATGGGAAAAAAAACTTTAAATTCTTTTTGTCTAAAACCCAAAAGGCCTATGCCATTGATTTTTGGGTATGAAAGCATTCCCTGTGGTCCTCTACCAAGATTTTTAAAGTTTCCCCCTGGGGTAAAAAGGGCCCCCCCCCGGGGGGGTTTCTAAATTTTTAACATAGACTTGGGGGAAAAACAATTTTAAAGTCTTCTTGTCTAAAACTATAAGACCTAGGCCTTTGATATTTGGTATGTAGCATTGCCTAGTGGTCCTAAAAACTTATAATTCCACAATGCTTAGGACTAGGACCCTCAAACTTTGTAGGGATGTTTGTCCTGACCAGTAGATGACCAGGGAGGGCCAAAAGGTCACGGTCACCATGACATTTAGTACTAAAAAGCTTTGACCTTAGGGCTTTGCCCTTTAAAATTTTAAAAAGGGTTTTTGGGGGCCCTTGCCAGTAAGACCTGAGGGAAAAGGAAAGGGTCACAGTAAACCTGTAGTAAAAAAAACCCCTTATAGAACTGGGCGATGCGGGGAAAAGGGACTCCCCAAATTATTTGGGGGTGTTTGTCCGGCCAGTAATGCCCCGAGGGCAAAGGTCTTGGTCAAGGTCCCCCCTGACCTTTAGAAACCAAAAAAGGGTTTGATAACTCTGAAAACGCTAGGGTTAACATGATTAAAGGGGAAGCGTAAAGGGCCACCCGGGCCCTCTTTTTTTGGTTTTGAAAGTTCACCGACATAGTAAAAAACCGGGAAGCAAAAAACCTCATTTTTAGCGAAAACCCATTTGGGGTTAAAATTTTTGGGGACACCCAACCCACCCCCCCTCTGGGGTTTCCTAAAATGACTATAAACTACAATAATAAATTTTTTTTCGGGAGAGCAGGGCCAAAACAATAGGGAAATCTCAACCTACCCGCCCAAATTTAAAACATCGGCGGGAAACCTGTTTTTAAAAGGGGCATATTTTCCCAAACTTTAGACAGAAAAGGGGGGGGAAAGGTTTTTAATCGGGCCGTCAAAAAAACCCGAACAAAGTTTGAATGTGAAAACCCAAAAAATTTGTGAAAAGTTTTTTCCCAAATGGGAGAAAATCTCGTACTAAACCTTAAATTTAAAAGGGATACTGTTATTTCCTTGAAAACTTTACCGGCAAAAGAAAAAAAACAAAAAAGGGAAGGGAGGGGGAACCCAAAAATTTTAATTTGGGGAAATTTTTTTAAAAGGGATTTTTAACCCACATCTCCAAAAGGGAATCTATCTACATACACCCAAAAGCAGGTATTTACTTTATTTTGAAACCCACGGAATTATACCCATATTTTTTGAGGAAAATCCCCACGGAAAGGAAAAGCGAAAACACAAGAATTCAAAAAAATTAAACAGCGGGGGGCGCCGAGCAAAAACCGAAAAAGCGACTTTAAACCTTTGGGCGACCCCGCTAGTTATCGTCTTTTCCCGGGCGCCCGCCTTTTAAACCCTTCCAAAAAACCCTTTTGAAAACCCCGAAAATTTACCCGTGGCGCCGAGAAAAAAGGGACAATAATTACGCCCAAAATACTCGAGTTTTCCCCGGGCGCCCCCCCCAAATTAAAACCACTTAAATATCGCTGGGGGCCCCTCCGCAAATTAAAGGGTTTTTTTCGTTTCGGCGACAACCCCTTTTAAAACCTTTATTCTAGTGTTTTCCCCTTGGGGGGGGTCGCGGGGGGGAAAAAAAAAAAGGGCAAAAATCAGCCACCATTATTTTTTCCCCAAACTCTTTTAAAAAATCAAAAAAAAAAACAAAAAATTGGTTTTTTAAATTTTTGCAGCTTCGTAACCTAATCATTGCCCCCCCTCCTTTTTTCAAAGTGGAAGGTCTCTGACTTCAAATAACTGAAACCTAAATAAGGGTCTTTGGTTCGACCATGTTCTTTATGTCAAAAATTTTCCCCAGTTATTTCGGATGATAGAAGTAAGTACGGGTTTAAATTTCCGGGAAAACGAGGGGTTATGAATAGTCCCCCCCCATATGACTTTGACTGTTAAAAGGGGGCCGTATAACCCCAAAAAAAAAAGGAAAAAAAAATAAATGCATTTTTGAGTGAAAAAAATTTGGCCCCGTTTCGGAAACGCCACGGGGTTTTTAAACACACTCCAAACACAAAACCAAGTAAACGTAAAAATTAGTACTGAATATTTTGTCATGTCGCCAAAAATAAATGCTTTAATATGTTTTAATGGGGGCATTTTTTTTGCCACCTAAATTACCCAAACAAAATTTAACTATTTAGTTATGTGGCTATCACGTTACTTATCTAGTTAGCGTGATAATTAACTAGTTAATTATGTGGCTAACTAGTTAAATATCGTGATAAATTTTCATTCTAGATAAATATCTTAAAGACATCCAGAAAATGTACATGAAGATTTTTTAAAATTTTAAAAAGGGGCCCTAGCAAAAAACTAAAATTACCCCTACGCCCAAAAATGTTTTGTTTTCACCCGCATTGCAAAACAGTGAAAACTTTTTTTTTATTAATATAAATTTTTCCCCTTTGCAAATATATAAAATAACCCTGAAATTCAAAAAGTAAATATAAATTTTTAAAACCCTAGGGAAATTGTTCATTAGCAGGTTCATTGTTTTGTTTTTTAAAAACCCTTTGCAAAATTTTCCCCCCCGAAAAGAGGAATGGTAAAGGGGATGATCGTGAGCTTTTGGATGCCCCAAACATTTTTTTCCAAAGGGAAAACCCCTCCCAAATTTTGGGTTAAAAATACAGTTTTATACTCCCTTTGAATAGAAGCAGGAAATTCGACTCCCCCCACTAAATCCGGGTGGGCTTACGCTTGAGAGATTTTGAAATCTCAAGGCCCAAATTTTTACCCATATAAAGGGCCCAATTTTGCAAAAGCACGGGTGTCATGAGCTATTTTAAAGGAAAAGGGCCCAAACAGTTAGGGGCCCCCAGATGTCATAGTACGGTTTTTCCGTTGGGGGCCAAATTGTGGTTTTTTGTGCCCCGCCCCCAAAATGTTATGAAATGGAAATTTGAAGGATTTTGAAATGACAGGACACAACATGTTTTACAATAAGTTATGCTACGTTTCAATGTAAAATTAAGATAACTCTTATTTTTTTTTAAATTATTATTATTAGTAGTAGTAGTAGTGGTTGTAGTAGTAGTGGTAGTGGTAGTGGTGAAGTGGTGTAGGGGTTTAGGGGTATAGTACCTAGTGAAAATGACGGGGGGCAGTGGTGGACAGGGTTTAAGTATTTGGGTTTAGTGGTGTAGGGGTTTAGTGATAGGGGAAGGGGGTTAGGGGAAGTGGTAGTGGTTTTCCCTATTTGGTATTGGTAGTTGTAAGGGTATTGTTAAGGGTTTGTAGGGGTAGGGGACAAGGGATATTGGTATTTGGTTTATTGACAGGGGAAAAGTGGTAGTATTGGTAGTAGTAGCGGTAGTTGGTAGGGGTAGTATAGTGGTAGTGTTAGCGCTGTAGTGGTACTGGTAGTTGGTAGGGTAGTGGTTTTAGTGGTTTTGGTAGTGACGGGGGGTAGTGGTATTTGGGTAGTGGTAGTTGTAGTGGTATGTTATGGTTTAGGGGGTATGACAGGGGTAGTTGATTTTGGGTAGTGGTAGGGGCGGGGGGTAGGGGTTAGTATTTGGGTAGTATAGGGGTAGTTGGAAAGGGGTATTATAGTGGTAGTTTTTAGCGCGTAGTGGAAAAGGGTATTTTTAAGGGGTAGGGGTGTATTTTGTATTGGAGTGACAGGGGTGTGGTATTTGGTATTTGGTAGTTGAAGTGGTAGTTTATGGTGTAGTGGAGTGACAGGGGTAGGGGGTATTGGTAGTGTTGTGACGTGGTAGTAAACGGGGGTTAGGGGGAAGTTGCCCGTGGAAAAGTTGGTAAGGGTAAGGGTTGGGTAGGGGTAGTGGTGGGGGGTAGGGGTTTGTGGGAGTGGAAAAGTGGTATTTGGTTTTTGGTAGTCTTTTGTCGAATGTTTTTCCCTGTTTTTGGGTGTTTTTTTTTGGGTTTAAATTTTGGTTTGGGAGGGGGCCAAAAATACACAGATACAATTTTGGGGAAATTTATTCTAGTAAAAAAAAAAAATCCCAATTGTTTAACCTCGTGAATTTTTTGGGAAAATTCCAATAGTTTGGGGGGAGGGGCATTTCTTTAGCTCAAATTTTATTTGTTTTTTTCTGTGTTACAGTAAAACAGTTTTAAGAAACAACAACTTTTTTCCGTACAGAGAACAGTTTCGGTGACCCTTTGGGGAGTATTTTATTTATAAGGGGGGAAAACAAAAAATTTAAACTTTCTTAAAAATAGTGGGGGCTTAACTTGATTGTTTTTTTGAAAAATGTGAGATGTACGAAAATTTTCATGAAAAATTAGGGGTTTGGTTTAAAAATACTTTTAAAATCTTGGGGCCACGCCCAAAAAAATTTTAAAAATATATGAAATATTTCAAATAAATACTGTTACACCCCCATTTTTTGTGACTACAAAGGATATTTCATTACAGATGTTAAAGTTTTTTAAAGTTTATCATTTTTTCTAAAATTTAAAATAAAATACACTTAGAAAAAAGGAATTTTCCAAGAATACAAAAAATACTTAGCATTTATAAAAAAACATTATGCATTGTTTTTCCCTTTTAAAATTGTGCCAGGGGCCCCAAACATAATTTTTTAAAAGTAGAGTATTAAAGAAGTTGTTTAAACATATCTAGCAGTTAAAAGGCCCTGCTCTCTTCATCTTAGTGTAAAAGCTTTAAGAAACATAAAAGGGGGCAAGTAGCCCTACTTTTGGGAATGCTGATTTTCAAATATAAAAATTTTTTTGATTTATTTCCCAAAAATTTTTCCAACTTCCTGTTTCCATTGTTTATTTTTTATTAAAGGGTTACAAGTTTTGGAAAGAAACGGTTCAAAAATTTGTGTTTTGTTATGATAGCACAGCGACAGTGTGCCCTCTCCGCAAACTTTAACGAGGGCTTGGGAACCCCTGAAGATAACCCGCCATTTCGCTGCCGTACCCCAGGTTGCTGGGCCTCTCATCCTCGACTATTGTGATACCTAAAATTGAAAAATGGAAACTCAACCCGTATTTTAATTTAAAATAAAAGATAAAAAAATTTTCTTAAAGAGCCGCGTTTTTTGTTGTTTTAATGGTTTTAATCAAGTTATATAACCTTGAAATTAAATTTTTTTGCAAATGTTTACATTTGCTTAGACTTAAAAACATACAAAGGGTTCATTGACAGGGGGTGAATAGTTTTTGTGAAAATGCAAAAAGTCTTAGGAACAGTCTTTTAAATTAATTTTCTTAGTTTTAAACCGATCACCATTATGTTTCAAAAGGGCGACTTAAAATTTAAATAAATACTTTGCCCGAAATTAAACAAAATCTAAAGGAAAAAGGGTTTGTTCCCAAAAAATGCTTTTAATAATACTAAAATCATTGAAAAAAATTTAGGTAGAAAGGGCTGTGGGGAAACTCTTTAAAATTAATTTTTTTTAGATGACACCTGCGTTCTACAAGTCAGTCTCGGGTTTTCCAAAACACAGCTGAAAATCGAACCAAAATTTAGCCCAAACTTTTTGAAAAAGAAGACGGTTTTTCCTCCCGTAAGCAGCTTTTTTGATATAATATGGCTAAGGCAATTGTTTTTAAAACTTATTTAAAAAGATTTTTCCTTTCCCTCCATACAGACGAAACATGTCTTCTCCCTCTTAATTTGGGGGCCGGGGGGGAAAACTGGTTTTGCCCATCCGGTTCAACCCGTGTTCCTTTCAAGAATAAAGGCCCTTTAAAAATTTTCCAAAAACCCCCAAATAGGTGAATGAAGTGTACAGGAACCGTTATAGAGTTAAAAAACTTTAAAAAACCCCCCACCCATAATTTCCCGAGTCCCCGATATATAAAAAGGAAATTTGTACCCCTGGGAAATTTAAAAAAATAAAGAAAAAAAAAAAATAACAAAACTGGGTTAAATTTAAAAATTTTTCCAAAAGGTTTTCCCTTTATTTACTCAACAGGGCAAATAAAACAATATTACCGAAGGGGTAAATAAACGAAACCGCCATCCCCGTCCTCATTTAAATCTGTTTGTCCCCCGTCCCGAAAAATTTGGGATCCCGAGAAATCCCAAAAACTTCTAAGTTGGAAAAGAAACTTTAAAAGTGGAAAAGAAGCATTATGAGCGGCCCTTTTATTTTTCCTTCTCCCAAAAATTGCGGTTTCCAAAGGGAACCCGAAATATTAAAAACACACTTAATTTTTGGAACCTGGGGATAACTCAAGAAGTGTCCCAAAGGAATTTTTGCCCCCTTTTTATTATTCTTTTGGGAGGGCATACCCCCCTGTGGTAGATAAAAAAAAATTATTAAAAAAAATTCCCTTGAACCTTTAAAGGAAGATTTTAAAATTTTTAAAAACCCCAAACCCAGTTTTAAAAGGGAAAATTTTTCCTTTTTAAAAATTTTTTTAGGGAAAAATTATTCAAAAACTTTCCCCAAAAATACCCGCAAAATTTCCCCAAATTTCAAAAAAAAACCCATGATAAATCTCTTTTTCAATTTTCTTTAAAACCCCTTTCAATTGAATCTAGTGCTACTCAAGACCAAACTACCCAAACCCCAAACCCGCGATAAACCCAAAAACCCTTTTAAAAGGGTTCGTTCTTTAGTTTCCTTCCCCCTTTTCCCCCCCCCCCCATAAAAAGTATATTTTTAAACAGCAATTCTGGTCCGGGGGTTTTTTTCGATTTTACAAAACAATAGGAACCGGGACTCCTTTAAAAATTTGGAGATAAACCAACGGTTTTTATCACATTTTCTTTGAAAAAGTTGGTAAAAAGGGAAATTTTTTTAAAAAATTTACCTGTTTACTTTCAGATACTGTTTCACCCACGTTTCCCGGGCGTAAAACCCCCGATCTTCGTCAATCCTTGTTGAACCTCGGGAGTGTAGTTAAAAGGGAAATATTACGTTAAAAATTTGTGCGGGGTATATATAAATATAGGGATATTATACATATTAAAAATTGCCCAAATTTTTTTTTTTCGCTAACTTGAGATTATTTTAAATATCCAACAAATTTAAAAAGGGAAAAAAATGTTTGTTAAAAAAAAAGCTGAAATGGAAAAATTTTTTAAAAAAAGTTGCCCGATTAATATTTTCAATAAATATATTAAAATTTTTACCCCCTAGGGCTTATGTTGGGGGTTTTGGAGCCAAATTATAACCCTCTGATTTGACGATGAAATCCAAGAAGAGAAAACCCCCCCCCTGAAAGGTTTTTTCTTCATTTTGCACATAACGTTGCCTGTGACAGACAATTTGGGAGTTTTTGACTTTTTGTGAGGAAATTTTATCCGGATGGACGCACACGCACGGACGGACGGACGGACGACGGTCAAAGCCAAATCAATCTCCCTCCGCCTTATAATAGTTTGTGAAATAATTGATACCTGTGAACTAGGCTGCTAGGCTACCAGGCTGCTAGGCTGCTATGTTCACGCTGCTCAGTGTATGCCTATTTATAAATCAATCTTTGCTACATGAATAGTACAGCTGAAACTACTGTGTAAGTTAAGTTGAGAAAAAAAAAAATGTTTTCCCCTTTTTCTTATTTGGTAGAGAATTTTTGTTCAGCTACATTTCCCGGTTAAAGGGGGGACAAATTTCCCAAAAATTTAAAAATTTAAAAAGACAGATGTGATGGTGGGGGCCAAACGAAGCCCTTCACAGGAAGGCCTTTCTTTCTAAAAAAAAAATGGATATCAATTTACTGCACCCTTTGGGAAATACCGAGGGAGCTATCGATGAAGGGGGTCCAAAAAAAGAGTTTTTTTGCGGGAAGGGTTTATGTTTTTAGATTCAGCACTTGCCCCTTTTTTTTAAGGGCCCCGATAAGTAAAACTTTCCCGCAACGCGGGGGTATGTAAAAATTTTTTGTAGTTTAATAGAAAATAATAATAGTAAGTTCCCCCCAAATTTTCATTTAACCACAATACCCCCCAAATTAAAATTTTTTTTCACAGACAATTTGGGTTTGCTTGGAGACCAGGGGTTTGGGACAATAACTATCAAGAGGTATGAGAAAAACGTAAATATCACACGTGAATACAAAAGCAATGAAAAATTTTCTTCCATTCAAGATGAAACTTTTTTCCCCAAAAGTTCACCCTTTCAATTTAGTTTTTAAAGACCCCCTGCTATTTACAAAAACAGCCCCGGGGGCACAAAGGTAATATTTCCCCTTTGGGTTTTAGTCGGCGCCAGGGGACGTTTTTGTTTAAGGTCAAACCCCCTCCCCCCATTGAAATTTTGAGTCACTTTGGTTTAATTTATGGAACCCCTGCACCTACCGGTAAAACAAAATTTTTTCAAAACGAAACTGCCTCCAATTTAAATGGTTTAAGGGCCGTCCCCTGTCTCCCCATTTATTTGGGTCATTTTAAAGCAAAGGCAAAATCAAGTGAAACCTTTTCTTTTTATAACGGTTTTCCCCTTTTAAAAAATCCCAAAATGCCCTTTCTTGGAGCCCAAACTTGGGAACCCCATTGGCAAAAATTAATGTTTGGGGTACATGTACGTTTAGTAGGGCAAGGTTTTTGAAAATTTGGTTCTGTGATGCCTGTGCCTAATGCCTCTGAACTTGGTATGCTTATAGGACATGACTGGATAATTTAGATAGTTTTGGGGTCAGTATAGCAAATGTCAATATCACAGTGAACTTAAGCGGAAAAATGACTCAATGACTATTGAATAATTTACCTAGTATCAAACAACGCCCCCCCCAGGAAAACCCCTACCCGTTAACCCGGGGAACCCTTTAAAAACCCCCTAAGACCCAAAAGGGTCCATTCAGTAGGTTTCGTAACAGATTTGTTTTTTTGTGAAGCCAAAACTGTACTAAAGAAAATTAAAAATAAATAAAGTTCAATTTCTTTTAAACATTTAAATAAAAACATTGTACAAATATGGGGGGGACTTTGGGTGCGTAGAATTAAATCACGAGGCATAGCAGAGTGCATCCAAACGGGCCGCCCGTAATTTTTTTTTCCGATAAAAATTTTAAAACAACAAATTTTTTAATTCGATTCTAAAAACGACAATTTTCTAAACTTTACCCAACTATGTTAAAAAGCTTAGCCTCATTTCTTTTAACGCCAAAAAAAAGACTGTGGGTCGACGCGCTTGCTGACCCTTACTCATCCATCGCCTTATTTGCCCGTGGAGAAGGTATATATTTTGTTGCAGAATAACATTAAAAAAAGGTGGTTTCCCTAATTGTTTATAAGGGAAACTGTTCGGGCGTTTTAGAATTTTTTAACAAAACTTGAAATTTTTATATAATAAACATTGTGAAACCCTTTTGCTTTTCCCTTCTTTTCAGCTATTCATGAAGAAATGTTTTAAGGGTGTTGGGGGTGCTTATTGCCTTTTCCATATGCCATGGTGGGGCCAGCCCCCGAAGTTTTTCTCAACGTAATTTACAACTAATTAGTGGGATGGAAGGGACCCGCGAGAGAAGGTTTAAAACCTCATCATATTGCAGATGAAGAACTACGAATGCAAGTTACCAGGGTATTAATGAAATTACAAGTACTTAAGAAACTTGTGTGATTTTAACTTTAGATTCTGCTTTTACCTGCCCATGGAAATATAGTTGTTGCAATCACTCACTCATTGCTAGCCGTATATCTCTTGATGGACTTGACTGGAATGTTTGATGAAAAGCAAATAATGTGAATGCAATGCCTTTTGGACGGTTATTAGTATGTTTGTTGTATGTATTTTATCTCACAGAACATTGCCAAAATTTAATGCGTTACCATCCATCACATTTAGATCCAGAGCGCAACAAATCTAGAGGAATTACATGAAACAGTGGACGATATGGCGACATTACTGATCGCTGCTGGATGCTACAGACATATAGCTGATATAAAGCAGAAGGACAGTCTTGTTGAAGATTTTACCTCATTCTTGGTTTTAGGCCGTACGAGCAATGCTCTTCAACAGTAAGTTTCATGAAATATCTCGACACACTCGTGTACACCAATATTATCGCATATTATTTTAAGATTTTAAGGTCTGTTACAAGCTGTCACAGATGAAAACCCTTGATCTGTAAATGGTTGTAAAGGGAAAAACGTTGTATTTAACCCCCTTTTAATGATTCTTTCTTGTGGTAAAAAGGGGGAAAATCCGGGGGTGGGACCTTTATCCCAAACGTTCACAGATAAAGCGTTTTTTGTGGAAGGTGGTAAAGGGGGACATCCATGTCCCAAGTGTCCTATGGACTTTTTTCTTGTTAATATTTAAAGGGAAAAATCTTTTTTCAGAAATTTTTTAGCAAAAAGCAAAATGTTTCCAAAGCCCAAAGACTTTAATTAATTTTTTTGAAGGTTTCCAAATTTTTATTTTTCAACAATCGTTGCACTTTATTTCCCCCCAAAAACATCAATACTCATTTCCACTCCCGACTTTGGGTTAAAATGGTACAAATAGAATTGAAGGAATTTTTGTAAATGTTTTTACATTTAAAAAAAAATTATTTGCTGGGTTAAAAAAATTCAGGGCTGGCAGAAGGCCTGGAAACTTTTGGAAATGCTGGGAACTTTTAAAAAAAAATCCCAAAAAAAAAGGAGCTATGTTCGTTCTTTGGAAAAAGGGAGGAAAAGGTTGCGGTGATGTGGGGAAGTGATATTTCTAACATTGATTAAACCCCCCAGGGGAGCAATGTACGGTGGAAAAAGGAAAAGGTTATTGGTTTTTGGGGGGACTTTTCATGGACGTTTAAGGGATATTTATCTTCATACTGAATTTAAAAAATTATGTAAAAGGGCTGTTTTAAAATATAGAAAGACACATGTAAAAAACCCCTTTATATCATTAAAAATTTATTTTTCATTTGGTCGAAAAGAATTTTAAATTCAAGACCCCGGGAAACAGTAAAAAATAAAATTGTTTCGGGGACACACTCTGTGAGGATGGACAAATTCCCAGTTGACAGGGACAAATGACCAAAAGGGCGTTTTAGGGGGTTTGAAAATCTGGGGAAACCCAAACACACAGACATAATTATGCGGACTCACTCAATATGTTCCCTTTTAAATTTTTTATGGCATTTGCCTTTTTTTTAAATTTTTTGTGAGTCAGAAAAGTTTTAATTACCATCGAAATTTTAAATTTTCAGAAGAGGAAAAAAAGGTTCTTCAGCAGGGGGGGGGGGGGGGGAAACCTTTCAAATTTTCTACCGGGGAGATAAGGACCACCCCTAGGGTTCCCAACCCGAACCAACACAAAATTCACAAACTCTTCCCCTTCCCCCGAGCCAACACCCCGTGCATTGGAAATTAAAAACCTTCCACTTTTATGATTCGTACCCCTGAATTTTAAAAAAAAATGATTTTTGGTATATTAAACTCCCCCGGGTTTTGGGAGAGCCTGATGCTGTATCGAGGAATCATTTATCTTTGAAGGGTTCAGTGGTTCTTTCTGAAACTTGTCAGAACCGTGTGGATTAAAAGGGTCCTTTTATGTTTTCAAACTAGCGCCCGGGGGGTTTTTACCCCGGTATCAGAGAGCGTTTTTTGGGTCCGTAACCCTCTCGTTTATTTTTGGGGTATTATGTTAGATTTTTAAAATTCATGACTGATGTTCACTTTGGGTTTCTTATTTGATTTCCCTGTCACACATTTTAACCAATAACTGGTTTGGGCCAAAAATTTTAACACAGGTTTAAAATTTCATATATAACAGAATTTAAGTAACCCCTTTTTGTTAGATTTTTTATACATGAAAGATGGTTTCAATTGTTGCTTTTAAATTTTATTCCATTAAAACCCTTTTTAAACCCAAAACGGTTTTTGACCCGATCTGACCCACAGGGAAAAATTCATATATCCCAAAATTTAAGTAAAACCCAAAAGCCTTGAAAATGACCTTTTACTTAAAAAAAAAGAAGGGCAATTTGACATTTACTTTAAAATTTCAAACCTTTCTAAGGGGCTGGTATTTTTTAAAAATTTCAAAACTATGCAAAACCACCCTGTAAGGGGGCTCCGCCATAGTTATTAAAAGATTGTTAGGGTCCAATTAAATTTTGGGAAATTTTAACCAAGTGGGTCCCCTAGATTTGCGTTTGCTAAAATATGGTTTGGGGGGGGGGTATTGATAAACGTTCAGTAAAGCTCTTTGTTATTTTTTGGTTTAAATTTTATGAAAAATAAACTGCCTTAAATTCTGTTTGTTCTTGATTGGAAAAATAATTTTTTTTTTCCCCCACAAACGCATTTTAGCTAGACTATTCGAAAAATAAGGAGAGCTATTCTACTCTCCCCACGCCTGCGTCGCCCCTCGAAGTAAATGCTTTGGGTTTTTTTTTTGCGTGCAAGTTAAATCTCGGGGGAACTATAAAGATATTCAATTTTTAAATTTACACAGTTTCGGGGGCGTTTTTTGTAAGGTCACTGCCCAAGTCCCATAACTATGACCTGCATCTATGGGCCAAGGAAAACTTTCTACCTTGGTTTTGATGAATTTAAAATAACTTTTTTTAAAACATTCATTGAAGTACAATTTTTGTTTTAAGTTTTAAAATTTTAAACTATATAGAAAATTTAAATTTTTTTGCAATTTTGGGTTTTTTAATTTTTAGGACCCTAGCCCAAAATTTTTTTCTACACTTTTGTGGCCATAAACCCGACCCTTTCCCCAAAAAACCCAAAATCATTAAAAATGGGTTTTTCAGTATTTTTTCGACCAGCATGCAATCCCCCTCGACTTTGTTTTTTCTCAACGGGAGAAATTTTTTTTTGTGCATGTTTCTTGAGCGTACGTCTGTCTGTCCGATATTGTTTGGGCCAGTTCATTATTTGCGGAAGAGATTTTGAAATAACATTGCACACATGTTCACCATAGTGAGACGGTTTGTCACTTGCAAGAACTAAGTCAATGTCACATTACAGCTCAAAGGGCCCAAAAAATTGTGTAAAAAAAAGGGTCGTCCCCCGACCCAAAAATTTTTTTTTTATTTTGATGCAAAAAAACTTGGCAAATAGATTTTTCCAGATGACATATCGTGACAAGAAAAATTTTTCATAGCTTTAAAGGGCAAAAGCACATTGAGAGGTCAAAAGGGCCCAAAAAATTTCTCATACAGCTAGTCCCGGAAAATTCATCAAAATTTTAGGGGAAAAATAGGTCCCAACATGGGTTTCAATAGAGAAGTTACAGTAAAGCTTTTCAGTTTGATTACCTAACTGTTTACTTCAGGGGACGGGATATTCCCTTGGGTAATTTGTTTTCCTAACTACTGAGGCGTGGGCCCTGGTAAAAATGAAAGTTAAAAGAGTTTTTTACTTAGAGATTATTTTAAAATGAATACATTTTCTTTTTGGAAACAAGTTACCTTTAGAAAATAACTAAATGTTATAAATGGTGAGCATTTGAATTTATTTTCACTTTTGAAATGTTAGAATGTCAACATTAAATAGCAGTCAATGGACAGCCACTTTTTCTATAGTTAAACAATTATTATTTTGTAGAACTGTATCAAGCTCTTTCAAATAAAATTTTATATAATGACTAATTATTTTATGAACTGGTGGATCAAACTTTGACCGTTTGTTACCATAGCAACCACATATAATGGAGAAAATAAGACTTTATAGTGCCGTTATAAAATTATCCATCAACCAAGCATGTGTTATGTTCCAAACCAATTATTATTAAGGTTTGATGAGAAATTAATTATTGTATTTGACTAGGAAGTAATATACTCTGATTTTTACATATTTTAACCGAAAAAAAGCAATGTTTGTATGCTTGTTGTGATTAGGGAAATCACTTATGACAATTTTGATTCAAGTTAACATACACTCATGATGTCCCGTGTTTCTTGTTGTTATTGATAGTTCTTGTTGAAACTTCTTGTTTTGAATTTTATTGTGACCCAGAAAGGTTCTTAATAAATGCAGAAAACCCGAATAGTTGTTAATACCTAGTTTGCAAGTATATCGGTCTTTCTATCTGTATATCGATAGACCAAATGTTTCGTATCAGCCACTAGTTTGACCATTAAAGAGGCATACCCTAGTTTTAGCAGATTATTTTGTGCAACCGTATATTATGGGCTAAATATACATGTACGTAAAATACGAAATTACTACACTTTTCAAGAAGAACATATATCGAAATATTCCGTTTTGGGAGAATAATCACCTATATAGCGTATATCTATAATAAATCGCTATCCACCCAAAAAGTGTACAACAACAACTCGATACATAATAAAACCTGAATTTTAATTGTTATTGCTGGAATTTTAGCTGAAAGTTTGAGAGATTATATTTCTTTATGATTTAATACAGGTGCGTGTAAAATAAACACGAAATAAGATAAAATAGCGCTGTTTTCGCAGCGAATTCGCTTGCTGCTGTGGCTCCGTAAATCCACACTGTTATGTGTTGCCTTCGTTATGTAAAGCGCCTGGTGATATTGGATGTTTCTTTTATTTGTTTCTTTCGATTCAATGATTCATTTACACATGGTTTCTGAAGATATTTAAATGCACTCAGTTATAGGGTATGCCATGCTGGTTTGTGATGCGATAACGATACTTGTAACCCATTTAAATTGATGTTAAAGGTCAATATCACGGTAAAACGTTCCGATCAGTAACTGAATAATTGTTTGACTAAGGTTCCTGAAACTTGGTATGCAGATTGGTCATGGGCAGTAAATGACCACATGTGACGTCAGGCCAGTATATATTAAAGTTCCTTGTCTAGGCGACTTTAAACTGTGAATGAGTTTTTGATCCGTCTATGATAGGTACAGGTTCTATGCCCAGGAACGTGGTTTGGTACATTGAGAATGGAATATAAAACATTTTCCGATGATTACGAAAATAGTTTGACATTGGATCCAGATTTATTTTAGTATGACAAACAGTAAGGGATTACTTTATCAGTTTCAGTTTCAGTTTATTGGCAAATCGGCAAATACATTTGCCTTTGGCCATCTAACAAATAGCAAAGTGAATATGGCCAAGACATATATAACATATATAACACAATCATAAATCATAAATGCGACAACTCAAAATATATACAAATGCATATTAAGAAACAGTCAAATCTCTTAGGGTATCAGAACGCTTAACAAAAGCTTCTTTCAGATATTTAGAAACTCTCAACAAAAGACCTTTCTTATGTGTAGACATTAAATTAACAAACTTTTGCATATTTGGCCAGGGCACTGGCCCAAGATACATACGACGCAAGTTGGAATACAATGTACAGCACATGAGAAAATGATACTCTGATTCGATATTATTTTGATTGCAACATTTACATAATCGATTTTCTCTACTGATATTATTATATCTACCAGATTCAATTTCAAGTGTATGAGAACTTAACCTAAAGCATGTAAATTGTTTACGTAATGTATCATTTTTTAAACATCTAGATAAGTTTCATAACAAAATTCAGTTTTGTATTTCACATAATAGTCAAGTTTTGGCTTACTACTTACAGATACATGCCAGTTTTGTATGTACTGATCTCGTAGACGTCTTTTAGACTATTAAAGTAATTAATATTTTCATCAAAATCAGTTAAAAGGTATGAATATCCTAAATTTTCTAACAAAGAGTTCATACAATATCCCCAACTTTTTCTATCCGTGTTGTTACATTGTTCAGTGTACATAGTGTTAATAGTTGTACCAGCATTCTTTTTTACTTTTAACCAGAATTTAATTGCTCTTTCCTTAGCTAAAACCGACAATGGAAATCTGCCAAGTTCACCGTAAACTGCTTCGTTTGGTGTTTGTTTTCGTACTCCTAATATTTGCTTACAGAATCTAATATGTAATTTATCTACTTCCTTATAATTGTATGCCCCCCAAACTTCTGCTCCGTATAATATAATTGGTACAACCATACAGTCAAATAGGTACAATTTTGTTTTAATATCTAAAGGAACTCTATCGAACAACGCCAAAAGATTATGATACGCTTTTAAAGCTTGGTCTGACAATGCTGTTACGGTACTAGCCATGTTACCAGTATATGTAAATTTTACTCCCAAATATGTAAAGCTATCAACTTGTTCAATTTTTTTCACCGTTTATACATATATCAATATTGTTTACCTGCTTTCGTTTCTCGAATACACAAAGTTTAGTCTTACTGATATTTATTTTAAGTCCCCATTTAACAGAATATTGATACAAATTATCTAACTGTTCTTGTAAACTAGAAGGATCAGTAGTAAATAGAACAATATCGTCAGCATAAAGGATTACATACATAGAAAGTAGCCGGAGGTCATTCTCATTTAATGTGTCAAAATTAATATGTTTTACAATATCATTGATGAAAAGGATAAATAACAAGGGAGATAACGGTTCTCCCTGTTTTACACCAAGAGTTACGTCAAAAATTGTGACATAGACATATCTGCACCTATTTTTACACAAGATTTAACATTACTATAAACCGCTTTAATCATAGTTATCATTTTACAGCTAATTCCCGATCTTACTAATTTCACCCATAATGCGTCTCTAATCACAGTATCAAAAGCTTTTTCGTAGTCAATAAATATACACCATAATTTAGACTTATTAGCTAATACTTTTTGAATAGTAGAATGTAGTAAGAAGATGGCATCAGATGTAGAACAACCATCCCGGAAACCAAACTGAGCGTCGCTAAATACATTTTCTGATTCACACCATTTATTTACCCTATTTCTTAACAGTAATGAAAATATTTTCGACATAACATTAACTAGAGTAATTCCTCTATAATTAGCAGGATTATGCGTATCTCCTTTTTTGTAAATGGGAACAATGGCACCTTTAGTCCATGCCTCCGGATATATACCTGTATCGTATATTTTATTAAAAATTGTACATAAGTAAGGACTTATAAATTGCTTTGCATCAATAAAAAAAATCTGCCACATTGTTATCTAAATCACAGCTTTTGTGTTTCTTTAAAGAAGAAATAGTTTTACAAATTTCATCAACTGTAAAAGGCAGATCCAACTGGTCGATATATAGTGTTTCATCCCGAGACTCAGTGAACGTATCTGCAACAAACTGATTATCTGCAGATGTAGACATGTTAGCAAATGATTCTTAAAATCTTCAATGTCGACATCAGTATTTACATTCTTTCTTTTACTTTTGAATTTTTTAATATAACTCCAAAATTTTCTTGGCGAATGTCGACCCATATTAGATAATTTACATTTTTCTTTATCAAAATAAGCACTTCTAGCTTTACGCTTTGTTTTGGCAAAAACATTCCGGCTAGATAAAAAGGACAGTTTATTATTTTCAGATGGATTTAATTTGAAATTAGTCTTGTTTCGTAGGAAATTGTTTTTTGCAGTACGACAATCTTCATTAAACCATGCACATTTCCTTTGGGTAGATTTATCAGTTGCGGAGAAAGTTTTGCCAAAACAGCGAAAAGAAATACTATGTATAGCATTTGACATATCATTTATACATGTATTAATATTATTTTCGCCAGTGTCAAGTTTTAAAATAATATCATCAAAAATATGCTTATCAGAATTCAATATATCGTGAAAAGTAGTCAAGTCAGATGAATTCCATATTATCTTGTCAACTTTAGAAGATCGGCAACTATGAACAATATTACTGTCATAATTCATAGTGAAAATTATCGGACAATGATCCGAAAACTCAGTTAAATCATGTATATACATTTCAGGTAAAGAATTAAAATTACTGTAATTTGTAATGACATAATCTACAGTGCTAGCAACAGGCTTATTTCTGTGTATAGCGTGGTATGTACATTTACCCTCTTCCAGGCGACCATTCGCAATATGAACATTATTCTCTTTACAGAGTGTCAGTAATCTGTTACCAAAACCATTTATATGTTTATCGTAGTTATGCCGTGCAGATGTATCACCCACGTGTTCCTCGGAAAATGGCAAGTTTACGTAACGATCTAAGTTTAATTGTTCCACATAATCCGCTTTTTCACCTGTTCTCGAGTTCAGATCACCCGTTAAATAAACATCACCTTTATCACTGTATTTTCTTATATCATTACTTATACTCTCGAAAAAATCAAATTCAAAAAGCTCAGAATTCACATTTTTATACAAATTGGAATCTTCCGGCGGAATATAACTTGTACAAATGAAAATATCATTTCTGAAATTGAAATAATCTTTTTTCAGTTTAAACCATACTATGCCCTTTAAATTTACATTAACTAGTTCCAGCTTATTCAATAAATAATTCTTAAAATAAACAACGACCCCGCCGCTATTCCGCCTAGCTTTACGATTACTTTTGTTACGTGGACAATTAAAATAATCAAACCCTTCAATTTTGATGTTAGATGATTTTGCGTTCCAAGTTTCAGTTAGCAAGAGAATATCATACTCGGAAACAAAATTTAAAAAATCATCATCAGTCAATTTGGAAGAAATACCCTGGATATTCCACACTAAAAAAGATAACTGTTTCTTTTCAATTCCCTAAGCAGACGCGGTAACACCCGCCGGCAGATTTTGCAGCTCTTTGATTGGTAGCGAATCTACAGAGTACATTCGACCATCGATATACAGTTTATCTCCATTCAAACTTGCACGCTTTCCCGCATTCCTCGCTTTGATCATTTCGGGGATTAACTGTTTTCGTCTCTCCTGGATGATTTTGGGGTGCTGATCGCTCACTTTATGTTGAGTGGTCTCCTTATTCTCGAACACTTTTTGTTTGACAGTGTATTTATCTGGTGGATTATGAAATTTAACAATTATAGGGCGTTTTTTGCCATGAACATATTTTCCGAGACGGTGTACCCTATCTATTTTAATGTTTTCTTCAGGGTTTTCTATTTTTAATGAGTCTCTACAAAAGTCATGTATTTTGGTTGCACAATTTTCTGATTTTCTCTCTTCAGCGGTCTGGCATTCATCAAAATCGAAAAACAAAAGATTGTCACGCATTGACCGTGCTTGTAGATCAATCACTTCCTCGTTCAGCCGGTCATTTTCGTATTTCAATTTATGAATGTCATCAGAAATTTGTTGCTTGCGGCACTTATCGTCGCTCAGCTGTTTTTCAATAACCGCTTGTTTCTGTCGTAATTCGTCACAGGTTTGTGCATCGTATGCCCTACTAACCTCAATTTCAGTTAATTTTACATGACAATCGTTCACCTTAGACTCCAAAGACGTTACTCGCAGATCCATGCTAGACATTTGGTTTGATAGAGAAGACATCTGTTTTTCAATATTGTCTAATTTGTACAAACGCTTATCTAAAGCTTCCAATTTTTCAAGCACAGACTGTTGAAAGTTAAATTGTAGAGGTGTCTGAGACAACTGGTTGGGGGATGCTGGGGTATTCATATACGAGTGTTGAACAGGTGCATAATATTGTCCTTGACCTGCACCAGGATACGGGGGTATCTGTGACAGAAATGTTTGTGGAGGCGACTGTGATGCCATTTTAACTTTTTCTGCTTGGCTAGATTTTTGTTTTTGTGAACCATTCAAATTCGGTCGTTTATCAGAAATCGAACTCACCGATTCAGGTGAAGCTTGCGATTTAGTCCGCTTTTTCGCCTTCGAATTTTTTGAAGAACCCATTCACAATAACTAAATCCAAAACAGCACTTTCAAATAATCCAACCATTAGCACAATGAAAAGATATTCCAAAGATAATTTTCCGACTAGTTTTATTGTCAGTCGAAGTTGTAATTGTTTGAAATTGGCTTATTTTTTATTGAATTCAAAATACGTCCGCCATATTTCACGCATGCGCATCATCATCAATTATCAAGCAGCAGTGATAGTATTGTTATTGTCAGCGTTACACTCGTTTCCACTCATTCTGTCGAGAACGCTTGGGGTCCAGGACCCGAGAAGATATGTTGGCCAGATAGTTCTGATGTAATTGATTAAACCTACAGTTTTCGGGGACAGTAAGTCAAGGTGAAGGTGACCTTGAACAACAAAACAGTTTTAATCAATATTTCGAAGAATTTAACCCAAGTTCCCCAAACTTCGTTTACTGGTAGGTTGTGATCAGTGGACGGCCAACATGTATTTAATGCTCATCACTGGTTTATTATGGTGGCATACTTCTGCCACCTGTTAACCACACAATTAACTGGTTAGTCATGCGGTTATCACGTTACAACTAGGATAAAGTGTTAAGTGGTGACAGTGTGGGCACTATCAGACAATATTTCGTGTTCAGATATTTATCTAGAATGAAATTTTTTGACGATACTTAACTAGTTAACCACATAATTAACTAGTTAACTAGTTTCTTTAATGTGATAACCAAATAACTAACTAGTAAATTATTTGCTTATCAGGTGGCAGAAGTATGCCACCATAGTTTATAAATATAATTATCTCAATAAGAAAAAAACGATAATCAAGTGGGGTGAAATATCATTTATATCTCCACTCACTGTCTTACTTCCGGCAATATATTATACCCGGCTGGGCTTCAGTTAAAAGCGTTGAATGTCGCCTGTGCTCGATTTACATACTTTGAAACATCATAACAAACCATTTTGACCAGAGTCCAGTAAATTTAGATTCGCCGCCAATATTATTGCGGCATTACAGTGCAGTGTGTAACAGTTCGTCCAAAGGCATAATCTATTTCACAACTTTGTTATATCTGAACTTCATCCCGCAACTTAAATTATTTACGAACATTTGCATAACTACATGAATGGATTGTAATATAAAATTTGCACGATCATCACCAAAATGTTCGAGTTTGTCAACCGTTAACTGTTATATCGAGGACTACAAGTTGTCCGAACAGTGAAAGAGCTTCATTAATATTAGTCGGCTTCGTTAGTCTTTTTTCTAACATAATCCTGTTAAACTGGCATTCAAACTGTATGTCGCAGCCTTGCCACTTTTGAACAGCATAATCAGCCACAACCTTCTGCACATCTGTAGGATTTACATCTACTTTATAATCAATGGCCCCTGAAAAAAAGTTCACTGAAACAGTTAACTCAATGCAATGTAAGGATAAACCAAAATACTGTCATCTACCATCTCTCTCTACTGTCATCTACCATCTCTCTCTACAGTCCTCTACCATCTCTCTCTACTGTCATCTACCATCTCTCTACTGTCATCTACCATCTCTCTCTACTGTCATCTACCATCTCTCTCTACAGTCCTCTACCATCTCTCTCTACTGTCATCTACCATCTCTCTCTACTGTCATCTACCATCTATCTCTACAGTCCTCTACCATCTCTCTCTACAGTCCTCTACCATCTCTCTCTACAGTCCTCTACCATCTCTCTCTACTGTCATCTACCATCTATCTCTACAGTCCTCTACCATCTATCTCTACTGTCATCTACCATCTTTCTACTGTTATCTACCATCTCTCTCTACTGTCATCTACCATCTCTCTCTACTGTCATCTACCATCTATCTCTACAGTCCTCTACCATCTATCTCTACTGTCATCTACCATCTCTCTCTACAGTCCTCTACCATCTCTCTCTACTGTCATCTACCATCTCTCTCTACTGTCATCTACCATCTCTCTCTACTGTCATCTACCATCTCTCTCTACTGTCATCTACCATCTATCTCTACAGTCCTCTACCATCTATCTCTACTGTCATCTACCATCTATCTCTACTGTCATCTACCATCTCTCTCTACTGTCATCTACCATCTATCTCTACTGTTATCTACCATCTCTCTCTACAGTCCTCTACCATCTCTCTCTACTGTCATCTACCATCTCTCTCTACTGTCATCTACCATCTCTCTCTACAGTCATCTACCATCTATCTCTACTGTCATCTACCATCTCTCTCTACTGTCATCTACCATCTATCTCTACTGTCATCTACCATCTCTCTCTACAGTCCTCTACCATCTATCTCTACTGTCATCTACCATCTCTCTCTACAGTCCTCTACCATCTATCTCTACTGTCATCTACCATCTCTCTCTACTGTCATCTACCATCTCTCTCTACTGTCATCTACCATCTCTCTCTACTGTCATCTACCATCTATCTCTACTGTCATCTACCATCTATCTCTACTGTCATCTACCATCTCTCTCTACTGTCATCTACCATCTCTCTCTACTGTCATCTACCATCTCTCTCTACTGTCATCTACCATCTCTCTCTACTGTCATCTACCATCTCTCTCTACTGTCATCTACCATCTCTCTACAGTCCTCTACCATCTCTCTCTACAGTCCTCTACCATCTCTCTCTACTGTCATCTACCATCTATCTCTACTGTCATCTACCATCTCTCTACTGTCATCTACCATCTATCTCTACTGTCATCTACCATCTCTCTACTGTCATCTACCATCTCTGTCTACAGTCCTCTACCATCTCTCTCTACTGTCACCTACCATCTCTCTCTACAGTCCTCTACCATCTCTCTCTACTGTCATCTACCATCTCTCTCTACTGTCATCTACCATCTCTCTACTGTCATCTACCATCTATCTCTACTGTCATCTACCATCTCTCTACTGTCATCTACCATCTCTCTCTACAGTCCTCTACCATCTCTCTCTACTGTCATCTACCATCTCTCTCTACTGTCATCTACCATCTCTCTCTACAGTCCTCTACCATCTCTCTCTACTGTCATCTACCATCTCTCTCTACTGTCATCTACCATCTCTCTACTGTCATCTACCATCTCTCTACTGTCATCTACCATCTCTCTCTACTGTCATCTACCATCTATCTCTACTGTCATCTACCATCTCTCTCTACTGTCATCTACCATCTATCTCTACTGTCATCTACCATCTCTCTCTACTGTCATCTACCATCTCTCTCTACAGTCCTCTACCATCTCTCTCTACTGTCATCTACCATCTCTCTCTACAGTCCTCTACCATCTCTCTCTACTGTCATCTACCATCTCTCTCTACTGTCATCTACCATCTCTCTCTACTGTCATCTACCATCTCTCTCTACAGTCCTCTACCATCTCTCTCTACTGTCATCTACCATCTCTCTCTACTGTCATCTACCATCTCTCTCTACTGTCATCTACCATCTCTCTACTGTCATCTACCATCTATCTCTACTGTCATCTACCATCTCTCTACTGTCATCTACCATCTATCTCTACTGTCATCTACCATCTCTCTCTACAGTCCTCTACCATCTCTCTCTACTGTCATCTACCATCTCTCTACTGTCATCTACCATCTATCTCTACAGTCCTCTACCATCTATCTCTACTGTCATCTACCATCTTTCTACTGTTATCTACCATCTCTCTCTACAGTCCTCTACCATCTCTCTCTACTGTCATCTACCATCTCTCTCTACAGTCCTCTACCATCTCTCTCTACTGTCATCTACCATCTCTCTCTACTGTCATCTACCATCTCTCTCTACTGTCATCTACCATCTCTCTCTACTGTCATCTACCATCTATCTCTACTCTTGTATAGCTAGTTATATTTTTCGAAAACAGAATAAGAAATTTTATTTTAAAGTGTAAAATCTTGAAAAGTATGTACGTTCATCAGTCTGTCTGTCAAGCAGACAGCAATTGTGACCAGTTTTACTTCGGTTCAAAATGAAAACTCTTCCTCTCTGAACCGCGTTACACTACAGTAATGAAATACTGAAATGATTAAAACACGACAGTACTAGTCCATTATTTCACCCCCTAATGATAACTAAAGTAATGTACGCGTATGTTTTGTCTATGAATACGAAGTGTGTTCTTTACATTGTTGGCGTGGACCGAATTCGCTGTAAATATTCTCCTGTAATGGCTGAGAAACGAAAACGCCAAACAGATCTTTCTCGGTTATTTTACTTAAAACTGCATCTCGATGTGTTTGGTACATGTATACAGATGTTCTTACCAAATAAGTTTGGCAAATGGTAAAGAAGATCTGGTTTTCCGCCGGGCGACGTAACATCACTGCTCTCCCTTATCGTATGCTGATTCCAGTCAATCCTGATTTTATCTAAATCTTGTTGCAGCAGATCCATGAAGCAGAAACGCATGCATTCTCTGTATGAATAGAACAAAATTCATAAATTATCTGAAAAGTGGCTTACACGGATAGTAATAGCCTGGCCAGCAGGCCCTGAAATATCATGTTTCTATCTTTTAATGTTAGGTGTTCAGAAGCCAGTCGACTATCCAGCTTCGATTTCAAACTGCCCCAGTCAATAAGAGAAGATCTTATAAAACAGACTAGAAACATTTCATGAAATATTATTGGAATAAGAATTACAAATTATGTAATTTTATCAGACTAGTGACTAGTCTAGAATAGTTACTATCTAGAGATGAAATTTAATGTACTGTTAAAACTTATAGAACTGTTAGTGAAAAATGTCGCTATAATTAAAGGTACATTAATTTGAAATGATGTGACAGATGACCTGATGCAGATCTACAAAGTAAATTACACAGAATAAAGTATTTACACGTGTAAAGGGTCACCAGTTGAGAAAATTCCTTCACTTTCCATACTTGCGAACAAATCTATCCAGGACTGACACCCGCCTTGTCTTCCAGAACGCCACCATCGCTCTATACGCTAAAATGTGTAATGTCAACTTTTGATTAAAATCAATCCATATTGTAAAAACATTACAAGAAATAGACTAAAAATGTCTATATGTAAATTAATAATTAACATACATTCAAATAAGACTAATTGTCTCCGTTTTTGTGTAAAATATATGTTTGCTGATTCAGCGCATAATTATATTATACTAATTTCTTTATTCTCGATTGAGAAACAAGTTCTTACAACTTAGTTTAATTGCTCTCGAAACTCATTCAAGAAAATATTTGAACTAATTAATTGAAAGCTAAGTTATGTTGACATTGCCACTGTAGCGACACTTTGTCTCGATGAGGTGAACATTTGACTAAATTGTTATGAAAATCATTCATGGCGTTTAGGAGATATGGTGCGGACAGGGATCGAACCTGTTACCTTGACCTTGAGTCGGCGCCTGTCAGATGGAATGTGATTTCTGCACATCATCTAGACAAACACCAGGGCTTAAACCTTTCACCTTTAACTGTGACCTTGTGCCGGCGCGGCTGGAATGTATGTGCACGTCGTCTCTATGAACGTTTGACCTAGGCATCAAGAAAAACCTTCATTGCGTCTAGGAGATATGCAACGGACAAAGATTCATCAAGGAATTTAAACCTTTGCCCTTAAAACTGTGACTTCGACCTTGACACGGAGCTGCTGCAACGTGGGTTCTGCATGTAGTCTCTATAAGGAGAACATTTGACAAAAGTACCATAAAAACTTTAAGGCGTTCAGGAAATGTGAAGCAGACACTTTGACATTGAACGGTGACCTTGACTTTGAGCCGGGGCGGCTGGAACATTTGTTTGGCAAGTCGCCTCTATGATGTAAGTTCATGAAAATTCTTCAAAGCGATTAGGAGATATGCGCAACGAACACGAAATCAGTGGTTAGAACCTATTACCGTAAAATTTGACTCTGGCCTTGCGCCAGCATATGGGTTTTGCAAGTCGTAACCAAAGTTGCATAAAAATCCTCCAAGGCGGTCAGAGATATAGAGCGGACACGAAATCTGGACGGACGGAAGGAACGACGCAATGAGAGACGGACAAAGATCATTTATATAACCCGTCGGGATTTAAAATTTAAGACATTGTACAGAAGAATGACCAGTAAGCACATAACGTGGTTACAAATACCTGATTAGAATGCGATGACCCTATAATTACACTTTTTTCTGCTGCCATATCATCCGTATGCTCCCACCTGAATGCCTTCTGGATGTCTTCAACCAAAATATTTTCAGTGCCGCCGTCCATACGTACACACCTTGGAACTGCTGAAATGACAGTGACTATGTGAATAATGTATGATGATTGAAAAACGACGAAAGAAACTAAAACGAAACAATACTGATGCGAGAAATCGACCGACTGACACACGCACACACTCGCACACACAAACACGCACAAACGTACACACAGAGAGTTATTTTGCAACGCATTAAGATTTTGATTAAAAAAGATATCAGGCCATACCAAATCGTTGCTTCGTTTGTCGTCCGGAAAACAAAAAGAAAGCTTCAGAACAAATTCGAAACAGATTTACTCCTCATTACCAGAATTTCTTAATTTATACTTGACAGACGATGGAATGGAAACAAAAAAGAGTGAATAAACATAATTACAAACACAGATTTTGCAGGGATGCTCCAAACAATCCGTCAGCAGATGCTAAACGGATAAACGATTTGATATGGCCTAGTCATAAACAAAGAAAATCAAATAATTTAATAATAAATGAAACACTTATACAAACCATTAATATCACAAAGGTATTTCAGGAAGAATGTTGCTACAATGCTTGGGTTGTTGTTCGAAACTGCTACATGTAACCATAGAATGCGACGTGAGTACCTTTAAAAACGGAATGTATATATAATTACTAAATTATTGATTTAGTAGTAATGTGTAGCCGGGTTATTACTTATTAGCTAACAGATGTATCCATAGAGGATATTTGTTTGTTTTGAGTGGATATGGAATATATCTCATCGGATTTAAATATTTTCACGAGCGCGATTTGGGCTAGTTTTTCATTTTAAATCGGTTTTATTCTTCAATGTTTATTTATTATCAAATTTAGACAAATTCTTCAATACAACAAAAAATAAGAAAGAAATGCATGTAAAAGAGATGTTACCAGAAGAAGGCAAAAGTACAGACCGCTGAACAAGAAAATGGTTGTGAAACGTTTTCTTTTAAAACAAGAGCTAGTAGAACACGAAATGCCCACCCCCACTTGATCTGCAAGTGGAAGTGTGGTGGACTATGTATATCAATAGGGGTCATCTGCTGGTCCTGGTCAACCTCCCTTTTAAGTTTCGTGATCCTAGGCCCAAGCGTTCTCAAGTTATCGTCCGGAAACGGTTTAACTGTTCTGGACACTGTGACCTTGACCATTGACCTACTGATCTCATAATCAACAGGTGTCATATGCTGGTCATGACCAACCCCCCTATCAACTTCCATGATCCTAGACAGGCCCAAGCGTTCTTGAGTTATCGTCCGGAAACGGTTTAACTGTTCCTGATCACTGTGGCCTTGACCTTTGACCTACTGACCTCAAAATCAATACGGGTCATTTGCTGGTCATGACCAACCTCCCTATCAACGTTCATGACCTTAGACCCAAGCATTCTTGAGTTATCATCCGGAAACCGATTGGTCTACTGACAGACCGACATACCGACCGACAGACAGACCATCTGCAAAACAATATACCCTCCCATTTTCATTGGGAGGGGGGCATAATAAACATATACACGTAGGTATTCATTTTCTTAGATCAATTCCAATCTTTCTAGATCACCTTTGATACGATGTTCGAGTAAAATGTTTTCTCTCCACCACACTCGTACAATAAAAGTACATGTAGTTCCAACAATGGGGGCGGAGCTATATCACTGACAGTGTTAAACCAGTGACATATATGGAATTTATTTCACTGACAGAATGCAGTATTTCATTAGTTAGCATAAAATAAAAGAGTTAGCTTGAATAAAAACTTATGTATCGGTAACAATGTTATTTCCCTTTATACATCTAAGTAAATACTATTAAGGTATTAAGTACATGTACCCATCAATTGCTCCATGAATTGGAAACCCATATCGTTTGAGCTTATCGTAGCCATCTATGTGAACTAGAAAATTTGGCCCTTTATTAATGTAAGTCCTTCGGTCTATAACTCGGTTTCGTCTTCTAGCTACCGCTTCTGGGTCGAGCGTTTGTAATATGGATGACACCGTGTGCCTAAAAAACACAAAAAAATAATGTTCACTGCTACCTAGAATCTTACATGATGAATAAACATAATACAAATTTAAACCACTCTATTACACATTATAATGTACCAGTAACCAATGTTGTGACACTTAACTGTGAACTGGCAGGAACCTAGGATCGAACCCTCCACGGCTAACTCCAATGATAGTCCGGCGTTCTCCGACAGAGTGCTCTTTCCAGCAAAAGTGATATTGTCATAACATTGTTTAGGCCAGATAAATTTATCCGGATGTTAAAAGGCAATGGGGTAGAGGGTCCAATATTAGACATGAACTTTGGTTCATGCATTACAAAGAAGTAAGAAGTTAATTATGGCTTTAATCTGATTTTTTAAATCATGTAGTTGGTTTTCCATTTGCTGTCCAATTCTCGACTAGGTCGAAATTTGGGTGGTGGTGACGGGGCGGAGGTTCGGACATGATCGGGTGCGGATGTCAGTCTAAAACTACTTTTCTCTGGCTATACTAATATATCAAATCATCTAAACAATGTGAGTGTTGTCGATAAATTGGTGCTCGAAATTCAACTTATTATATTATTATAATAATAGTTTAGAAACAGGCTTACGAAGCGTCTCGACCGGTTTTATAGTGGACGCAACTTGACCCCGATGGTTGACCTTTGCATTAAAATGAATAATAAGGCACAACCTATTATTGAAAAGGAGTGTAGGTAAAACACGAGTTGCACGAGAAAAGGAAATATGAATTTGAGTAAATATAAATTATTGTATTGGAAGGTTTTAACTGATCAAATGTAAGTATATATACTTTGATACTGCACTGTATACAAACTAATTAAATATAAATATACACGGCTACCCTAAGCACCGTTGATTTCTATAATGAAATAATCGATATGAATAATCAGCCTAAGGTCAACCGTCGCGGTCAAGTTGCGACTACTTTTTTTTTATATCGTTTAATTAACTAATTAAATTTATTAATTTGCCTGCTATTTACGATACTGGCTTAACCTACCTTGATACAACAAGCCCATGTGCTGAAGCCAAACGACGAGTCATACTTCTATATCCAAATGTCGAACCACTTCCTTGAAGTTCCAACTAAAATACACCTTATTTACCAGTAAACAGCCCAGGAAACAATAAAACTACCTTCTCGGATGCCATAAAATGTACTTGCACTTCCTTTTCATAATTTTATAATTATCACCTCATATTGTTAAACTTTTATAACAAAATTTTAAAAGCAAATGACCATTTTTTCGGAAAAATCTGATTACTATAAAATTCGATGTCTGTTATTTTTAAATTCTCACGACTTATTTATCTCGTTTCCCATCTTATTAAGTCGTGAGATGTTTAGACCACGTAATAAGTCTTTGCCACGAGATCAATAATTTATGCCATTTTTATGCCACCGTAGGGTAAAACTTGAACACGCATTTTATATAAAAAACACTTACTTCAACAGCCTGAAACGCCCGCTGACGTCGCTCTGTTGTTGAATGGCGCCTAAGACCCAGGGAGCGCAACTCTCTGTGCAGCTGTCGAATGCTAGAAATATTCAATAAAGTTTTTTTTTTCTCAGAGAAAGTTATCTTGCAATAAATGTTTCCATTTCGGACCGTACGGAATATATTTCACATGGCGAAGGTATGTACAGCCAATATATACATGAACATAGTATTACAATGTACATCTCGATGAGATAAAAATATAAATACATTGCCATAAAAGTGATATGGTAGCAGGATCGCTGTGTCTAGTTCAGTTGGTAGAGCGCTGCACTGTCAATCTAGGGGTCGCGGGTTCGATCCACATCTGCAGTGTGGAAGTACTGGTTCTACCAGCAGATAAATATGGTCACCGAATTATTTCCCCGGTAACGCCATTAAATTACTGAAATAATTTTAAGAATGGGTGAAGAAAGAAATATGAACGCGCAATTTAGTTCTGCACGAAAAGAATTGGGTCCAAATTCATTAAGGGACTGTAAATAGCGGATATTTTTTATACCATATATAATTGTGTTCAGGTTTATATGTTTTGTGTAATTTCTTTTCATGTTTCTTTCCAAAAATAAAATGAATATGCTGTCGTAAGAAGTCTCAACGCACTCTAAAATTTATGATTTTTAACTTATGATATACGTTTTATGATTTTTAACTTATGATATAGGTTTTATACTAGGACTATAGGTACTAAATTTAGGACTTCATTCACAATGGACGGACGTTGTGTGAACATAATTATTTCAACTTTAGATTTTAAAAATCTAAGAAAACACATTTTGTAAGAATCTATACTAATAAACACAGGGGCTCAGCACGGTGGGGGGATGGTATACTATGGCCTTTTGTGCAATTCTGACCATCCACATTTTTTTTCTTCCTGGATGGTCAGAATTGCACAAAAGTCCATAGTATACCATCCCCCCACCGTGCTGAGCCCCTGTGATAATAAATGGATGAACTTAACACGATATACAATCAATCGAAATTAAGGGCGCAAATTCGCACTCGCGATTTCATACATGTATCCGAAATAGTGATAGTTTTCTTTTCACACAAGTTTATTTATAAGCATACTTCAGTTTCTATATTATTACTAAAACGGAGAATATTATAAAGCATATTAGAACGTACAGTTCTGCTGCATTTTATCATATCAAAGGCTTCCAGATAAAATTTACATACCTGATTTTGATCCCATGGCAGCAATGCAGAATTATAATCATTTCATCGTACGTGTACCCAGCAAAGAAATAATCACGAATTAGATTACACTCTGCCATATGTTAAAGAAAATCAAATGCGCATCGCATAAAGTTTTATTATGTTCATTAATGGACAGTTATCAAAGGGCATGTCATCAGACAGGACAACGGATCTCTGGCTATGCCCCTGCTTAAATTACCTCATAAAATAAACACATGTATAAAAAGTAACAGGAGTACTGTAGATAATACACGTTTAGAATGTTAGTATGTGCATTCAAGTATGTTTATGACTGTTGTGATGAAATTTTCACAGAGTATCCTTGTAAACGTGTCATTTTCCTATGTATTATTAATGGTCGAAATGAATGACAAAATGTGTTGCTGGCCTATATCTGCAACGGAGAAGTTAACGACCAGGTCGTTTGTGTTGAACATCTACAGTGCCGATTTTCTTCAAGAAATACATGATCCTATATTATATAAGTTTTGTTGCCGTAGCAACCACATTTTGGTCTGAATGAAAAAAAAAATAAATAAAAACTAAAATAAAATATGTTTCACAATCTTAAACTTTAACAATTTTCACATCTCCTTATCCTTTATTCACATGCAAGTTTAATTTATCTAGCTTGCGAACAAATGAGATTTTTTTCAGACGGATGGACGCCGGTCACGGACGTCCGGATTGGAAGACGGACGGACTTACGGACGGGCTACATCTATAGTCCCATCGATATATATTCATGTATACCAATTAATGCGAAGTTTATATATCATTTTACATGTATATAGTCGTAAGCATGCTTATTATGTTTACGGCTTCATCGAATTTTTTAATACCTGACAATATTACAGAGTTAGCCTAATTGCTGCTAAAATCTACAATATTATTATATATATATGAATAACACGACATTATCTAAAGGATACTATCGTCATGCATTTCACCGTGTAACGATCTCCATATAATATTATCCTCCATGATTGAAAACCGGCATATGTGTAATACTTCTACGCATGCTTAGCGGAAGGCGCCAAGGCGCCAACACGCCAGAACGACAAATAGGACTTTTGTCGTCCTGGCGTTCTGGCGTCTTGGCGCGTTTGCAGGGCGCCAAGACGCCAGAACGACAAATAATACGCGCCAACACGCCATTTTGAAGGCGCCAGGACGACAAATGTATCTGTCGTGCTGTCGTTCTGGCGTGTATGAAAATGTCGTCTTGGCGCGTTCATTTGTCGTCTTGGCGTGTTGGCGCGTTGGCGGGGGCGCCAAGACGCCAAGACGCCAAGACGACAAATGAACGCGCCAAAACGACAAGTATGAATTTTGTCGTCTTGGCGCGTATAATTTGTCGTCCTGGCGTGTTGGCGTGTTGGCGCCCTGCAAACGCGCCAAGACGCCAGAACGCCATGACGACAACTTCTCAATTTAGCGTGTTGGCGCCCCCGCCAGAACGACAAATGCCTTGTTTGTCGTCTTGGCGCGTATAATTGTCGTCCTGGCGTCCTGGCGTTCTGGCGCCCTGCAAACGCGCCAACACGCCAGAACGAGATGGCAGAAATCAGCCACCATACTAAACCGATAAAGCGGGACAGATCTACCTGTCATAAAAATCAATAAATCCAACAATCCAATATCATCGCTACCGGACGGATTCGTTGATTTCCGTACAAATTGTTGTTCTTGTTGTAACACGGGGGAAAAATCGATAATTAACAGCTTTGGTCATTATCTGATGTATTTACAGGCGGGCGGTTAGCTAAAGGATATACTTGATTTGAATGAAGTTTTAATAACATAACATAACATAACATAACATAAATTTTATTAGTCTTAAGCATAAACAGCTCATCGACATACATACACATAAATATTCACAAGCATGCGTAAAAACATATATAGAGCAAAAACAGATTATATATCGAGAAACACATAATGCAAAATTCTTCTGACATAACATTGCATTAAAGTTTTATATTTAAGTTAACCCATCTCAATTCTGATATTAGATTGTCTTCGTTTAAAAGCCTTAGTAATGAATAAGGCTAGCTTATTAAGCACTGACTTGTTTGAACAATTTAACAATTCGATAAATTTGTAAACACTTGCATTCCTATAGTAATACATTTTAATGTATTTTTTCCTTAAGTCATTATACAATGTACATTTTAAAATGAAATAGAATTCATCCTCTATATCATTTAAAGCACAAAACGAACACAGTCTTTCATTTCGTGGAATTGGGTTGGTCTTATGTCTAGCTTTCTCTACCAACAGATCATGTGAGCCGAGTCTTATTTTAGCAATTGCACGTTTATATTTCAAACTGTTTAACACTTCAAGATATTCAGCCATTCCAAACGTTTGTTTTATTTCCTTATACAGGTATAGGGATGGATAACTGTTCAGGTTTTCAGACCAGCTGGATATAAATGTATCGTTTAGCCTTTGTTTTAAAACAGGCAAAAACAGGTTAATATTTACTGAACTGGGAAAAACCCAGACCTCACCAAATCCTAGCTGATGCAGCATATTTTTCATGTCCAGTGACCAATTATCAATATTGTTTTCCGTCAACCTTAACATATTTTCCAAATATACATTTAATATACAATTTTCATATCTATTATCTAGAATCACCAAAACCGCTCCATTTTATCCACGATCATACGTTGCTGATCCGGTTTTTAAAGTAACGATTGGACACGGTGATTACGGCGTTTAAAATGTAAACAGATAATTGATAACATATTAAGATAAAGTGCATAAACAACGTTTCCGATATGTTGACCGAGCGATAACGGCCCTGTTTCGAACTTTTCGTCGTGAGTTCGATTCCCAGACCCGTACTTTTGATAAAACGTTCAAGGGAGGCAACTCAATTTAGTTCATTTAGTTCCAACAAAAATATGTCATTATAAACGCGTAATTTTCTTTAAACACTCTTCATCTTAAATATGATGTAATGTTTTTAAGTTCTAATGTGTTATATTTAAGCACACCAGTTAGTTTTATAAATTTTATGACAATCTTAAACTTCAGTCGATTTCCCGGTTATAATTTCAGTATTGATCAATGTAATGATACTGGCATTTTTATACGAAAATAGAAACCGGAGAAAAACAAACTAATACAAAATAAAACAAAAATGGACGGATGGAAGATTCAAACCGTTAAAAGTATAACACCCAATCATCCCCTGCGCCAGCATACCAACTGTTGATCAGACCTCATATATATTTTGTTTTAAACGAGAATGCTATATACGAAAATAAAAACGCCATAATACTGTGCAGTACTTTTTTTATACCAGTACTTACTGTATACGATAGTTCTTTACATAAATAGTGAATATGTATATGCATTTATTGCCCGTTCTATAAGCAATGAACTTGGCCTGAAAATAATTCCAAACCGATCGCGACATTGAAGATGTTTTTCACAATTATTTCTAGCGGACAGATTTTTCTATAGCTCTGCACATTTATAGATTGATGTATCACAAGTTAAAATAAAAATATAAAAAATGATAGCTACCCGTGCTTCTTTTTTCAATATTCAAAGTTTATTAAGAACACCAAATTGGTATTTTTGTCTGAAGAAACAATACATACATGTTATAATAAAACAAGTGCATACAGCTATTTACTTAAAATCCATTCTGATGTTACTGTTTTTTCATCACAGTTAATGGATCTACTATAACTATGCACAAAATGTCAACATATAGATATATTAACACAGAAAAAATACTCTTGACAGATGTCGAATGTATCTGAAACTGAGAAAAACACAAAGTATTTCCTAAAGATATGAAAAATCTAGCGGACGGATTTTTACCAAATTTTTTATTATGTTAGCTATAACTAGGACAAAAAAATACTAAACCAAAAAAAATAATATCAACCCGTGCTTCTTTTCAAGAAAAATTAAAAAATGTTCACTCCACCCACAAAAAGTATTTTTTCATTACCCCACCCACCTAAACAATATGATTTTTTTTCTTACACAACAAATTGCACAATGTTCTAAACAGTTTCATAACTAATTTTCTTATTCACATGCTGAATAATATTCATTTAAGTTTTCATACCTCTAAGTCAAATACTTTTTAAGATACGTGCTACACAGGCTGTCATGCCATTTACGTTTATATTTGACTAAGTCAAGGGACATAAATCTGTTTTTTACAGAGTAAAACATCAAATAAAAGCGCCGGTGCACAACTTCGCATGCTGAATTAACTTTTGTATGGTTTCATGACTCTAGGCCATATAGTTTTGAGGTACATGCGACATACATTTTTAGGCTCTTTATTTACATTTTGACTGTGAATGGCTATAACTCTGGTCTTACTTTGTGAAGTCCGGAATTAGCCTGGCACAAAAAGTATAACGACATTTTTAGCAAGTCACATTTGTACTTTAATGAGATAAATCTACATTCAGATTTTCTGGATTTTTTTGTAACTTAGAGTCTGCTGAATCGTTACTCGACGAAATAGTTCAACTTGGCTGTCCACAATGTATTCGATTCGAGCAAGATGAGTTTTTTGAACACGAACATCCTAAGACTACTCCTCCCATAAAACAGCATCACTTTTAAAGGTAAAATAAGCACGACCTATATTGTCAGCATATATATATTTTAAGCGCAAGTGGGCTGCATATCCGACAATTATGCACCTTCGACGGCGGATCCTTAAATGATTTCAGTTGTTATCGCTTGCTGCGCGATTGAGCTGCGCACAAAATATTGTGATGAACTCCTTTAAAACCTAAAAATCTAGTAAAAACAGTAGTTCTGTTCAACCAGTTATTAAATACCTTGAAAACTTAACTCTTTTATTTAAGTCAAAAATGTAAAATATACCCTATGTATAAAACAAGAAACTTCTGATGAACAAAATTACATTCCAGCTTTATTTCTTCTAATATTGTATTAAATATATGCTATGACACACCCTGATTTTATAATCCAGCAACTCTGTCAATCATCCGCTTGATCGCTGTTGGCTGGAATCCACTGTTTGTTACATAGAGGATATTACATGAGTGTCTTTTCATATTGAATTTATTAAACGAGTTGAATAAAATGATAAAATGCGAGACTCTGCCGAGCATTTTATCAATCAGTTTATTCAACGAGTTTAATAAATTCAATATGGAAAGTCACATATGTAAATATGTAATATTCTTTTTATCACATGTTAGTCTTTCCTGTCGAAACATCAAAAATTCTACTTTCTTTTACTATATAAACAAGTCAATTTGACCAACGTTTCCAATACTATAAACGACGTCGACGTCAAAGCTTTATTACACTAGTGTATTATCGTTTTACACTCCCGCGACGTCAAACATGTGATAATGAATGTTATAAAGTCAGTCTAGATTATTACAACAGTGGCAAAACTGAACAAAATGTATAACAGATCATCTGTGTCAGAATATAATTTGAGCAAAGCTATAAACAATATCAACAATATTTTAAAACAATTTATTCTAGATGGTCTGAGACAATTTCATTGAAAATGAATATGTTAATATTGGTTTGCTTTACTATTGATTTTGCCAGCGATATCTGTAAAGGCTGATTTAGGACATTTTGTTAAGGCGCGTTAACGTGCGTGCTGTTTATGTAGAACATATCCCTGTGTCGTCCTGGCGCGCCTGCCAACACGCCATAACGAAATTTAGAAAGTTTTGTATGCTGTTCGGCGCACGTGCCAACGCGACAAAAATGAAATAACAACGCGACAGAACGAAACATGGAACACATCAAAACAAGACATATCATTTCGTACTGGCGCAAGCGTGCCATCAACAATAATTTCATGTTGGCGCGCACGCCATAACGAAATAAAATGTTTCATTGTCTCGCGTCGGTTTTTCGTTATATTGTGTTGTTAGCTTCGTTTAGTCGCATTAGCACACACACCAGAACGATACACAAAACATTCAAAATTTCTGCAGCATTGAGTAGTATGATAGAGGCGTTTGCTAGATCATGTTATATCTATTCACCAAACAATGCTCCTGTGTACCCCCACTAATCCTAGCATCCAGAATTATTTAGCGGTACGGTAGAGTCTTTTGCTTTTGGATACAATATAGGGCCTAATGTTGTTTTTAGCTCTCCAACCTCGTTATAACCTCCGTGGCGTATATCAGCGTCTCCGATTATCGCATAGGAGATGTAAAGAACTACAACGCTGTGACTACAACGCTGTGCCCAGTTCTACCTTTAATTGTTGTAACGTATCTAAGAATCATGTAACAACAACGGATATGACGCAGACGTCACTAGCGCGACGTCGTATGTTAAAGCGCGGTAAATTACGTTATAACATTTTCTACACCGATCTTACTCATGAAGAATAACAGGATTGATAACAACACTAATACAGCGTGCAGTATATTTCATATAAGCTTTGATTTTATAAACGTAAGTTTCATACCATTCAAAAGAAAACAAGTAAAAACAACTACAACAGACTATTGCCATATTTCCATTTTACTTTCGTTTTATCTCAGAAACTTAGGGATAACGCATGTTTTTTCGTGTTATAACAACTGCAGAATCCCGAGGGATTGGTTGGTGCCCGAGCCCGTTAGGGCGAGGGTACCAACGTATCACGAGGGATTCTGCAAATGTTATAACACGAAATGAACATGCGCTAACGCTATTCTAGCATAAAACGCGTAAAAACTGATAAATGAGTACAATGTCTCTCAACGTCATTAAATTTTCAGGAAATGCGCTGGAATGTCCGAGTTGTTTTTTACGTTGACGTCATTTTGTTTTGAATTATCCGTTTTCGGGCCGAATGACATTTACGCTTTGCCACGGAACGCGCATATATAAAAAGGTGTTATAACAGCACGTGAGCGCGAGAATCCCTCTGTTAACACACGTTTTCTCTCCTGTTAAAACACCCCCGAAAAGTGACAAGAACAGCAGTTTTATGCTAGAATGTGTTCTCAAACAAGAAACCTTTGGAGGCATATTTCTGTCGAAAGATATCCTCTTGAGGTTTGCGAACAGATATTCATTAGCTAGATAAAAATCGAGATTTTTTACTAGTTTTGTAGTTAATGTTGGCGAACTTTTTCCGGTGAGATCAAATTTTAATACAAATGATAGCCCTAAAAATGCTTAAAATTGCCACAAGCCTTGACATATCTGCTCAATATGAATATTATCTAGTAAGATTCATCTACTTACATCACACACATCTACCAGGTAGTTTTTTTTATCAAGACACCAAGACAGTACGTAGATATGTCTATCTACTTACATCACACAAATCTACCAGGTACTGTTATTTTATCAAGACACCAAAACAGTACATAGATGTGTCTATCTACTTACATCACACAAATCTACCAGGTACTGGTTGTTTTATCAAGACACCAAGACAGTACGTAGATATGTCTATCTGTTTACATCTCACAAATCTACCAGGTGCTAGTTGTTTTATAAGGACACCAAGTCAGTACGTAGACATGTCTATCTACTTACACCACACAAATCTGCCAGGTACTGGTTGCTTTATCAAGCCACCAAGACAGTACGTAGATATGTCCTTCCTACACTGTACAGATCTATCAGATACTTGTTGTTCCATCCAGACATAAAATAGGTAGTAACAACTTTAAACTTATAAAATCTTCGTCAAGTGACCAAATACGACCTGACCAAATATAAAATCTAACTGACCATGTAGGGATGCATTCACAAAACAAGAAATCATGCTGTGATTAGTTGTATATTCACCAAGTATATTACTTCAAACATAACACGCAATATTATTTACGCGAACAAATCTGTTCATTTCCTGTTTACATAGATACCACGATCTTTTCTCAAAATGAAATATATGCACAATATAACTTTATATGAAATAATATCAAATTACAACATTGATTGATACATTCTACAAAGAAATAAATCTACAAACATGACTTAAACATTCATGTACAATATTAGAACAAGAGGACCATGTTGGTCCTGAATCGCTCACCTGTCCACACGCAACCCAGTTCATTGTGGCTAAGTTTCATTGAAAACCATCATCAAGATCAACATTCTGACCAATTTTCATGAAGATCCATTGAAAAAGTATGGCCTCTAGAGAGGTCGCAAGGTTTTTCCATTTTTAGACCTACTGACCTAATGTTTGACCGCACCTAACCCAATTTCAAATTTGACCTAGATATTATAAAGATGAATATTCTGACCAATTTTCATGAAGATCCATTGAAAGATATGGCCTCTAAAGAGGTCAAAACGTTTTTCTATTTTTAGATCTACTGACCTAGTTTTTGACCGCAGTTGACCCAGTTTCGAACATGACCTAGATATTATCAAGATGAAAATTCTGACCAAATTTCATGAAGATCCATTAAAAAATATGGCCTCTAGGTAGGTCACAATGTTTTTCTATCTTTAGACCTACTGACCTAGTTTTGGACCGCACATAATCCAGTTTCAAATTTGACCTAGATATCATCAAGATGAATATTCAAACCAATTTTCATACAGATCCCATGAAAATTATCGCCTCTAGAGAGGTCACAATGTTTTTTCTATTATTTGACCTACTGACCTAGATTTTGATGGCACACGACCCAGTTTCGAACTGAACCAGATATTATCAAGGTAAACATTCTGACGAATTTTCATGAAGATCCATTGAAAAATATGGCCTCTAGGGAGGTCACAATGTTTTTCTATTATTTGACCTAATGACCTAGTTTTTGAAGGCACATAATCCACTTTTAAACATGACCTAGATATTATCAAGGTGAACATTCTCACTAATTTTCATGAAGATCTCATGAAAAATATGGCCTCTAGAGAGGTCACAAGGTTTTTCTATTGACCTAGGTTTTAACCGTACGTGACCGAGTTTCAAACCTGATCTAGACATCATCAAGGTTAACATTCTGACCAATTATCATGAAGATCCATTGAAAAATATGGTCAAGACGTCAAAATGTTTTTCTATTTTTAAACCTACTGACCTAGTTTTTGACCGCAGTTGACCCAGTTTCAAACTTGACTTAGATATCATTAAGATGAACACTTAGACACGGCCGCGCAGACTTACATTCAATATACGACATATCAAACACAAATACGGACATATGTTTTAAGTTCATCAAGTTAAGGAAGCCAGTTGGAAGAATAACACAGTCGAGAATGGGGTTCATGTTGCCGTCATGCAACCACCGACTTTACACCATCTTCAGATGCCTGGAGTGCACGATACGCAGTATGTCTTTTAACACCTTTTCATTTCATAATCACTGTCATTGTTTTTCTTCAAGACTCCGATTGAATACATTGTGTATATGGCCTTAACAGGCTCAATTAAATCGAGGTTGAAATTTTCGCTGTTTGCTTTTGTTCTTAGTGCTCTCGAAAGATTCCCTTATTTCATTTTAGAATTTATTACTTCACAACAGCAGATGTTAAGTGCTTTTTTGGCGGCCGTAAAACGTTGCCTCGAACTTTATTTCAGTGTTGTCATAGTTTCTGTCATTGATTTCATGACATTTAGATTTGAAACTGAATACCTCTTGAGCCGGTGCTAAGGGGCGTGGACAGTGTTGCTTTTTCCACTACTGCCCATGAACAGAATTCAGCCGAGTTTGCAATTTTCGCTGGTTCCTTTTGCTCTCAGTGCTCTCGAAAGATCGCCTTATTTTCAGAATCTATTGACAAGGTATGTTCGGACTCTTGCAAATGACAGGTTTTCTTAGAGATATTAATAACGTGTTTCTATTGTTTTGTCCAGTAACCTTCGAAATATTTTTTAATTCAATTTTTGAAACAGGTTTCGTACTCATCTTTTGATACACCCATAAGAAACTTTGAACTGCAAAGTCCAATGCACGTCTGAACCTATATCTCCTACCAAATGGGCTCGTACCAGATAGGCGTTTTTTTGTTGTTGTTTTTTTTTTTTCAATTTCGGAAAAGGGAAATATTTACACGGTTCGATGTTCTGCATCTTCTTCTTCTTCTTGTCGTTCGCATCTACACTTTCAGACCAGTAGCCTCGATGAAACTTGTGGTCTGCCTAAGATCCTCAATGCCTCCATACAGTTTCTGGTGGATTGAGGTATCTATTGGCCAAGTCGCAGCTCGCTCCTGGTCGTGCCTTTTACATCTCTGAAGTATATGCTCTGCAGTCTGATCTTCTTCACCACATGGACAAGTTGGCGATGATGTCAGTCTGTATTTCTTGTACATGTGAGCATTGAGCTTGTTGTGCCCTGAGCGGAGCCTGACCATCATCACTTGTTCAGACCGATCAAGGAGATGAAAAGATGTTCTGCATTCCAGTTGCCTCTCAAGATAGACTACATAATTAAACGTCAATATCGGTCAAGTATTAGAGGAAGGTAAGCGCAAGTGTCTCACTCATGTATTGTCGGTATGGTGTAATCAAATAAATATAAGGATGCAAAACAGTCAAATGAACCCGTTGTCAACTGTATTCTTCATCGCCGTGGCCTCAAATAATGATTGGACAACTGAAACAAATGTTAAATTCTGTCAAAGACGTGTCGCGTATTGAAGGTAGTTAAGTGAGGGCGTCTCATGCATCTGTTTTCGATATGGCGTAATCATAATATGTGCATGCAAAACAATCCTATGAACAATGTTTTCAATTGTAGTCTGCATGTTTCTTAAGATAGTTGGACTACAAAAAAATCAACAATACCTGTAAAAGACGTGTCAGGTATTGAAGGTAGGTAAGCGACAGCTTCTCACGCATCTGTTGTCGGTATGGCGTAATATTAACCATACTATGAGGATGAAAATAGTTATATGAACCCGTTGTCAAGTTTGTTCTTCATCAACACGGCCTCAAATAGTGATTTGACAGTGAAAACAAATGTCAATACCTGTCAAATACGTGTCACGTAGGGGAGGTAGGTAGGCGAAGAAATCTCGCGCATCTGTTGTCGGTATGGTGTAATCATTCTATGTGCGTGCAAAACAGTCATATCAATCATGTTTTAAACTGTGTTTTTCATCCCAGTGGCTTCAGAAAATAGTAGGACTATAAAAATGAACGTCAATATCTGTAAAAGACGTGTCACGTAGTGGGTGTAGATAGGCGAAGAAACCTCATGCATCTGTTGTCGGTATGGCGTAATCATACTATGTGCATGCAAAATAGTCATATGAACCATGTATTTAACTATGTTCTTCATCAAAGTGGCCTCACAAAATAGTTAGACTATAAAAATCAACGTCAATATTTGTCAAAGACGTGTCACATAATGGTTGTAGGTAGGCGAAGAAATCTCGCGCATCTGTTGTCGGTATGGCGTAATCATACTATGTGCGTGCAAAACAGTTATATGAGCCAACTTTTCAAAATAAATGTCAATATCTCTAAAAGACGTGTCACCTATTTGATGTAGGTAGGCGAAAAAATGTCACGCATACGTGTTGTCGGTATGGCGTAATCATATTATGTGCGTGCAAAACAGTCATATGAACCATGTTTCCAGCTGTGTTCTCCATCCCTGTGGCTTCAGAAAATAGTAAGAGTATAAAAATAAACGTCAATATCTGTAAAAGACGTGTCACTTAGTGGAGGTAGGTTGGCGAAGAAATCTCACGCATCTGTTGTCGGTATGGCGTAATCATACTATGTGCATGCAAAATAGTCATATGAACTAAGTTTTCAAGTGTGTTCTACTTCCAAGTGTCTTCAGAGAATAATAAGACTATAAAAATAAACGTCAACATCTGTAAAAGACGTGTCACGTTTTGGATGTAGTTAGGCGAAGAAATCTCACGCATCTGTTATCAGTATGGCGTAATCATATTATGTGCGTGCAAAATAGTCATTTGAACTACGTTTTCAACTTTGTTCTTCATCTGGCTGGCTTCAGAAAATAGAAAGACTATAAAAATAAACGTCAATATCTGTATGCATCCTAGTGGCCTCTCAAAATAGTTAGATTTCAAAAATAAACGTGAATATCTGTCACAGACGTGACACGTATTGACTGTAGGTAGGCGAAGAAATCTCACGCATCTGTTGTCGGTATGGCGTAATCATTGTATGTGTGTGCAAAACAATCATATGAATTACGTTTTCAAGTGTGTTCTACATCCAAGTGTCTTTAGAAAATAGTAAGACTATAAAAATAAACGTCAATATCTGTAAAAGACGTGTCACGTAGTGGAGTTAGGTGGGCGAAGAAATCTCACGCATCTGTTGTCGGTATGGCGTAATCATAGTGTGTGTGCAAAACAGTAATATGAACCATGTTTTAACTGTGTTCTGCATCCCGGTGGCCTCTCAAAATAGTAAGACTTCAAAAAATGTCAATATCTGTCAAAGACGTGTGTCACGTATTGGATGTAGGTTGGCGAAGAAATCACACGCATCTATTGCCGGTATGGCATAATCATACTATGAGCGTGCAAAATAGTCATATGAAACACGTTTCCAACTGTGTTCTTCATCTCAGTATCCTCAGAAAATAGTAAGACTATAAAAATAGATGTCAGTATCTGTAAAAGACGTGTCAGGTATTGGATGTAGGTAGGTGAAGAAATCTCACGCATCTATTGTCGTAATGGCGAAATGATACAGTGTGCGTGCAAAACAATCATATGAACCATGTTTCCAACTGTGTTCTTCATCACAGTGGCATCAGAAAACAGTAAGACTATACAATGAAATATCAATATCTGTAAAAGACGTGTCACGTAGTGGAGGTGGGTAGGCGAAGAAATCTCACGCATCTGTTGTCGAGAATGGCGTAATCATTCTATGTGCGTGCAAAATAGTCATATGAACCATGTTTTCAATTGTGTTCTTCATCCCAATGTCTTCAGAAAATTGTAAACTAGAAAAATAAACGTCACTTAGTGGAGGTAGGTGGGCGAAGAAATCTCACGTATCTGTTGTCGGTATGGCGTAATCATACTATGTGTATGCAAAACAATCATATGAACCAAGTTTTCAAGTGTGTTCTACTTCCAAGTGTCTTCAGAGAATAATAAGACTATAAAAATAAACGTCAACATCTGTAAAAGACGTGTCACGTATTGGATGTAGGTAGGCGAAGAAATCGCACGCATCTGTTGTCGGTATGGCGTAATCATATTATGTGCGTGCAAAATAGTCATTTGAACTACGTTTCCAACTCTGTTCTCCATCTGACTGGCTTCAGAAAATAGAAAGACTATAAAAAAAACGAAACGTCAATATCTGTAAAAAAAATGGCACGTACTGTATGTAGATAGGCGAACAAATCTCACGCATCTGTTGTCGGTAATGGCGTAATCATACTATGTGCGTGCAAAACAGTCATATGAACCAAGTTTTCAAGAGTGTTATGCATCCTAGTGGCCTTTCAAGATAGTTAGATTTCAAAAATAAACGTGAATATCTGTCACAGACGTGACACGTATTGATTGTAGGTAGGCGAAGAAATCTCACGCATCTGTTGTCGGTATGGCGTAATCATACTATCATAATTATGAAGTCATATGAACTACGTTTTCAAGTGTGTTCTACATCCAAGTGTCTTTAGAAAATAGTAAGACTACAAAAATAAACGTCAATATCTGTAAAATACGTGTCACGCAGTGGAGTTAGGTGGGCGAAGAAATCTCACGCATCTGTTGTCGGTAATGGCGTAATCATAGTATGTGTGTGCAAAACAGTAATAAGAACCATGTTTTCAACTGTGTTCTGCATCCCAGTGCCCTCTCAACATAGTTAGACTTAAAAAATAAACGTCAATATCTGTCAAAGATGTGTCACGTATTTGATGTAGGTTGGCGAAGAAATCTCACGCATCTATTGTCGGTATTGCATAATCATACTATGAGCATGCAAAATAGTCATATAAAACACGTTTCAAACTGTGTCCTTTAACTCAGTTTCTTCAGAAAATAGTAAGACTATAAAAATAGATGTCAATATCTGTAAAAGACGTGTCACGTATTAGATGTAGGTAGGCGAAGAAATCTCACGCATCTATTGTCGGAATGGCAAAATGATACAGTGTGCGTGCAAAACAGTCATATGATATAGAATAGAAAAAGTGGAAACTTCACAGGTCGCACTGAGCCATGTTTCCAACTGTGTTCTTCATCACAGTGGCATCAGAAAATAGTAAGACTATACAATGAAACGTCAATATCTGTAAAAGACGTGTCACGTAGTGGAGATAGGTAGGCGAAGAAATCTCACACATCTGTTGTCGGTAATGACGTAATCATACTATGTGCGTGCAGAATAGTCATGAACCATGTTTTTAACCGTGTTCTTCATACCAGTGTCTTCAGAAAATAGTAAAACTAGTAAAATAAACGTAAATTTCTTTTAAAAATCGTGTCAGGTATTGGATGTATGTAGGGTATGAAATCTCACGCATCTGTTGTCGGTAATAGCGTAACCATACTATGTGCGTGCAAAATAGTCATATGAACCAAGTTTTCAAGTGTTTTCTACCTTCAAGTGTTTTCAAAAATAGTAAGACTATACAAATAAACGTCAATACCTATAAAAGAAGTGTCACGTAGTGCAGGCAGGTAGGTGAGTACGCGTCACGCATCGTAGGGCGGTACGGCGCACTCTCTGTGTCAGAGGGCTAGAGCTACACGGCAACGCCGCCGTCAAGTGGGCAGGGCAGCTACTTTATCTCCGAGAGGTCCGTGCACGCATCGAGGGCGGTACAGCGTAATCAGTGTGTAGGAGGGCAAGACTGCGAAAGTATGCCCTCTCTCAAATGCGTCAAGCACCCGGCTGATCTCTGAAGGTAACTAGAATGAGATATGAAACGCTACACTAAGTCTAGGACTTGTCACGTAGTGCAGGTAGGTAGGTTTAGTATGTGTCACGCATCATAGGGTGATACGGCGCATCATCTGTGTCAGACCGCTAGGGCACAACGACAACGCCGCTGCCAAGTGGAAAGGGAAGCTATTTGATCATTGAGAGTGATTAGAGTGCGATACTGAACACCGTCATGTGTCCAAAACGTGTCACGTATCACAGGTAGGGTTTCTTGTCCGCTTCAAGAATCGCAAGCGGTACAGCGTAATGAGTGTGAAAGAAGGCAATGCCGCGATAACCAGCCCTCTCTCCAATGTGTAGAGTACCCAGCTGATCTCTGAAGGTCACTAGAATGCGATATGAAACGCTGCTCTGTGTCTAGGACGTGTCACGTAGTGCAGGTAGGTACGTGAGTACACCTCACGTATCGTAGGGCGTTACGGCGCACTACCAGTGTCAGAGGGCCAGAGCACCACGGCAACGGCGCTGGCAAGAGGGCAGGGTAGCTTCATCTCTAAGCGTGGTTAGAGAGCGATACTAAAGGCCGTTATGTGTCCAGGACGTGACACGTATTGCAGGTCGGTTTTTGATCCGCGCGTCACGCATCGCAGGGTGGTACAACGTAATCGGTGTGTGGGAGGGCAAGACTGTGGAAGTAAGCCCTCTCTCCATTGTGTACAGCACCCAGTTGATCTCTGAATGTAACTAGAATGAGATATGAAACGCTGCTCTGTGTCTAGGACGTGTCACGTAGTGCAGGTAGGCAGGTGAGTATGCGTCACGTATCGTAGGGCGGTACGGCGCACTACCTGTGTCAGAGGGCAAGAGCACCACGGCAACGCCGCTGGCAAGTAAGCAGAGCAGCTACTTTATCTCCAGGCGTGGTTAGAGCGCGATACTGAAGGCCATTATGTGTCCAGGACGTGTCACGTATTGCAGGTAGGTTTTTGATCTTTGCGTCACGCATCTCAAAGTGGTACAACGTAATCGGTGTGTGGGAGGGTGAGACTGTGTAAGTAAGCCCAATGCGTACAGCACCCAGCTAATCTCTGAAGGTTACTACAATGAGATATGAAACGCTGCTCTGTGCCTAGGACGTGTCACGTAGTGCAGGTAGGTAGGTGAGTACGCGTCACGTATCGTAGGGTGGTACGGCGCACTACCTGTGTCAGAGGGTCAGAGCACGGCACTGTTTAAGTAACCTTAAATTTGACATTTATGACACCAGGTCCTATTTTCCCTAGGCCTAAAACCTCATTTCGCATGTCAGTGCTCATTTGTGTAATATGACTTATTTCGTTTTTCGTGTTATGTATTTATTCAAGCGACGATTTTACAATGTTATGTTATAGATATAGACTAATATAGACTATCACTGGTTCATTTGGCAATTTATTATATATACCATAAAAGAATGCCATTTTCTGAATATTTATCATTCCAAAATGATCTTAGTACTGATGTTTGCATGCATTTTATGCGATAGAAAGAATTGTGCAACTTCTTCATGGTCTCCCGGAGTCATTAGTTTTGACGCCCTTAAGTAGTCTATCATATATTTAATTAATAAATATAAATCGATTAAATAAATAAATACTACTGTTATAAACTGTAGAATGTCTCCCTTTACTTTATTTCTGTTTTGGGGATTTTATGGGCCAAATGGTGAATAATAAATGACGCCTTTTGATTGGCTGGCTTTCTTAACCAAAAATTCATTTTTTGTAGCCTGTATGGCTGTTATATTCTATGTGAATGCAGTCAAGACCTGAAACTTAAAAGGACAATGAACAAGTTAATCTTTTATTTATAATCAATTAATCTTTTTCATCTATGTTTTTACTATTTCTTTGTAAATTGTGTGTTTTTTATTCACTTTACATTTCTTTAATAGTAGTCATTCTCATTATCAAAACAGTGAGGACACAAAAAATATATAGCACTTTCTCGCAATTCTAACTTTGGTACTTTCAGTGAAAACATATTAGAAACATGACGTTCTTTATTTACAATAAGGTTTGACGAAGAGCAGCAAAACCATATTGAACTAAACTAAATTAACGTTTTTAAATGATACAAGGTATATAGTCTACGGCAGAGTAAAAAAAACCTAAAATTTATTCAATAATTCAGTCAAAAGAGTGCCGTGTGACTATGAAAAAGCTGAGGGAACGAGACAAACATTGCAAGATCTGAATTCTTCAACAGTTGCTTCTGTAAGAAATACGTTTTTAAAGGATTGGAGATTTTTGCATTATTAAAAAGACATACAAATACACCAAAATAAGAAAAAAATATAATCTTACAAAAAGAATACTAAATGCATACATGTTTTATTTGTGCAGAGTAAAATATTGCCTGCTTTGCAAACTAGTGTAATTTAACATCTTAACAGGTCACTTATAACTATTTGACAGCAAAATAGAAATGGGCTTCACAACTCAAGAGCGTCAAAACAGATGATCGAACGATACATGTATTTGTAACTTTTACAAAAATAAATCCTTAACGTTTATATTGCACAGCGAATGATTATTTAAGAATTTATCAGTTTAAGACCTAATTTTGTCTTTTTCTCATCATTTAAAACTATAATGGATGTTAGATTCTTCGAGTGAAAACACCACGGAAACGCGGAACACACTGTCTCATTTAACTGTCAATCATAGAGATATGAATATTCATTATCCGCCATTTTATACCGGCGATACGTGACACGACAAGGAATGCGTGACGTTTAATGTTTTTCTATAAGATGGACCAACAACAAACGTTAAGTGATCTCAGTAGCTCACTCCAAACATTTGTGCCCAGGGCAACCTCATAAGCAAAGTTCAGGTTCCTCAGAACGTATCGTTGAACATGTTCAACAGAAAAAAAGAAGGTGAGAAAAAGAAGCCGTGAGTATCTAAATTTGGCAATGATTTAGCTTGACGAGGCGTCTTTACATCGAAGTTATCGATAAGTATTAAGCAAACTCCTTAAAACATCATAAAGGAGAACACAAGCTAAAACAGTTACCTCGTACTAAACCGAATTATTCACATAATTACAGCTTATATATACAACATATGACATATCTCGTCTGGACTACCAAATACTGATGCATTTTAGCACAGGCAGTGGAACTTGATTTACAGACTTCGTTAAAGCAATCTGTCTGAAAGAATAATGAAAGTATTGCTTTCTGAAAAAGAGTTATTTGTTGTTTTGTTGAGTTTAACGACGCACCGACACAATTATAGGTCATATGGAGACTTTCCAGCGTTTGACTGTGGAGGAAGACCCCAGGTGCATTATTTCATCACGGGCGGATACCTGGGTAGAACAACCGAACTTCCGTGAACAAGCTAGATGGCTTCCTCACATGAAGAATTCTACGTCACAAGTGCGGCTCGAACACAAATCGGTGAGGGACAAATGTTTTGAAACCAGCTACCAGTCGGCTAGGAAGGCCCCACGAAAGAGTTACTTGAGCTGAAAAATGATCTTGGGTAAAATATTTGGAAAAAATGGAGACAACTTCGCTTAAACTATATTGTAGGCTTAGGTGACTTGGTATGTATTACCTTCCGCAAACCATGTACTTTGACCTCTAGGTATGAATAAAGCATGCATAGTTACTACTATGGTCAGTGATTTGAAAAGAAAATAATGTAAATATCAAACCAAGAAAGGGGAAAGTATGGCTTTTTGTAGATCTACTGAAATTTGTCAGCAAACAAACAATTTTTTTAATAAACTAGTATGTGTCTGTAGGACACAGGGTGTGCCCCACTGGTACATTTGTCACAAATAAGGGGTAATAATTCAAATGTTTGCAGTCTTAAGGGGGTATAGCCTCAACAAACATTTCATATAAAGGATTCATTATTTTAGGCCATATACTTTTTGAGCTATGAGCATCACAAATAAAATATCCACTATTTTGGCTATTTCAAGGACCGTAACTCTGTAAATAGCGCTTTAATCTTAAGAAGAATGCCAAGTGTGTAAGGTAACATCATGATAAAGACACATGCAAGGTTTTATGAATCTATATCAAATACTGGTTAAGCTAGGCACGTCATTATTTGCAAATGTGCATTTTTTACTATTTCAGGGGCCATAACTCTGAAAATAAGGAATAGAACCAGACGAAAAATAGGAGGTGCGTAAGTTCATATCATGATAAAGACTCATGCAATGTTTCATCAATTTATATGAAATACTTTTTTGAGCTGGGCGTGTATAGGTAAAAATGTGCATTTTTGACTATTTCAGGGGCCATAACTCTGGAAATAGGGGGTGGAGCTAGACGACAAATAAGAGGTGCGCAAGCTCACATCGTGATAAAGACTCATGCAAGGTTTCATCAATTTATATAACATGCTTTTTTGAGCTAGGCGCGTCACAAGGTGAAAATGTGCATTTTTGACTATTTCAGGGGCCATAACTCTGAAAATAGGGACGGAGCCAGACGAAAAATAGGAGGTGCGCAAGTTCATATCATGATAAGGACTCCTGTTATTTCATCAATTTGTATGAAATACTTTTTTGAGTTAGGCGCGTAACAAACGGACGGACGGATGCACGGAAGGACAAGACCAAATGTATATACCCTCTCCACTGAGTGGTTTAGCACAATAAAAACTCACAGAATTTCAGTGTAAAATGAAACAAGAGGGCCAAGATGGCCCTAGGTCGCTCACCTGGGAAACACACCATAACACACCATAACACTGTAAACATGTTTGACCTAGTGATTTCATGAAAAAACAAGGGTGCCAGAATGTCACAATATACGCCCGTCACAGCAAATTTCTTTACATTAGCACCTGTTGCAAATGGAATTTTAATTTTGTGGTTGTTTACTATGTTTTATTTAGTAATTATTGTATTGTAATTCTTTTGTTTTTCTAAGTCCACCAAATAAATCCTTACCAGGTAGAGATACCTTAAAATACACCTAAAATTTGGAAGTAACATCTATGTTGTACCACAGAAAAGTGGTCTTGGTTTTTCCCTACGGTCAATTATAAAAAAAAATTTAAATGTAAGTTATTTATAGTAACAACTAAGGGAAGTTAATCTTTAAAAAATTGTAAGTCCACACAAAAATACTTACCAGGTAGTGATAGGTAAAAAAAACACATCAGAATTGGATGTAACATGCATGTTGTACTACAGAAAAGTGGTCTCGATTTTTCCCTACGACTAGTAATAAAAAAGTTACAATATAAGCTATTTATAGTAACAACAAAGGGAAGTAATTCTAAAGAAGGGACCTGCGCATGACACTCCGTCTCATGATGGTGTACAATTGTGCCAAGTTACATCAAAATCCCTCCATGCATGAAGAAGAAATGCTCCGGACAAAGTCATTCTTGTATCTGACCTTTGGCCTCTAAGTGTGACCTTGACCTTAGACCTAGTGACTGGTTCTTGCGCATGACACTCCGTCTTGTGGTGGTGAACATTTGTGCCAAGACATATCAAAATCCCTCCATGCATAATGAAAATATGCTCCGGACAAAGTCATTCTTGTATCTGACCTTTGGCCTCTAAGTGTGACCTTGACCTTAGACCTAGGGACCTGGTTCTTGCGCATGACACTCCGTCTCATGGTGGTGAACATTTGTGCCAAGATAAATCAAAATCCCTCCATGCATGAAGAAGATATTCTCCGGAAAAAGTTTTCATTCTTGTATCCTTTGACCTCTAAGTGTGACCTTGACCTTAGACAGACGACAGATAGACGACAGACGACGGACGCCGGACATCGAGCGATCAGAAAAACTCATCTGAGCATTGCTCAGGTGAGCTAAAAACAGAAACAAAAGCTACTGCTGGAAGGAGAACAATTTCTGCTACTTATATACAGGTGTGTCAAAGTATGGGAGAAATATCAGGAAATATGTGAAATTCAAAGAAAACATTTTATGACTGTTGGATTCATGACTGTTATTCTGTAAAGCAGGTAACATGTATTACTTTTCCATTTCATTTATATAACATGGACAGGATTATGATTGACAAACGGTTTTCACTGCACTATTTCACCCTATACACAGATTTCCCTTGTCATTGTGTAAAGTGGGTAAGTCTCTACATTCAGATTGTTATGCCAATCATACTAAATTACCGATAATTTACTTCCACATTTAAAACCATCCGTTTTGTAAGTGTTTTTGTTTTATATCATTTTGTCTTTCCTTTGCCTCTAGGCCATGTACCATCACAGTTTTTCTGTTCAATCACAATAACTTGACCCTTGTATACTCCTGCACACTGTATAGTGTCGTCTTTCTTGTTCAGCTGTTCATACATGTTGGGCTTATAGTTGTTCCATAACCTCACCTCTTTTTCAGCTGGTATGCTAAATTGTTTACGCATTACCTCCTCAAGCTGACCTGTATTTAATGAAACTTTGGTACATTTAACAAGAAGGTCATGTTGATCGTAGATCGCTCACCTGAGTTTCGCAGCTCAAAAGGTATGCCATGGTTTTTGACGATTAAATTTGTTTGTCTGTTTTAGGTTTAACGTCAACAGTATTTAAGTTATGAAACGGCGGGCAGTTAACCTAACCAGTGTTCGTGGATTCTGAACCAGTACAAACTCCGCAAGTAATTGCCAACTTTCCCACATGAATCGGAGGTGGAAGACGAATGATTAGACACAATGTCTTTTATCAAATTGTCACGCGCTATCGAACTCACAACCACGCGATCTATAGATCTGTGCTCTCTCTATTGAGTTAAACGGACGGGCTTGGCGTACCAAGGCGGTTTGATTTATATTTTGCTTTGTTGTATTATGTTTTCAAGGGATCGTCTTGTAGATTTTATCATTACAACATCAGTCTGTAAGTGCTGTATCAGTAACACGGCCGTATAAAGTAACATCGAACTTGAACCCAGTGTTATTATTATTTCTGGTCCCTTGGGACATGGTTCTTTTCTTTTTTGTTAGGTTTTACACCACACCGACACAATTGTAGGTCATATCACGACTACCAAGCTGTTGGCGATAGAGGAAGACCTCAAGTGCCCTCCAAACATTATTTCCGGCACGGACGGCCAGCTCAACTACCGACTTTCCATAAGTTAGCTGGATGACTTCCACACCTGAAAGAATTGTACATCCCTAGTCAGGTTCCGAACTCACTCGTGAGTGACAACTGATTCGGAGTCGAGTAGGTGCTTCATTGTTCTTTGCAAATAGGGTACAGCTTTGGCAGTGCTAGGGTTAATTTCTGACAAAAAGATTCTCTAAATTTCCAGTTATAGCTATATAAGGAAAACTTGCCTTGTCCCCTGTAGTCCATGGGTTTTAATGAAACAGATTTGGTAATTAGTTATCCCAGGAACAGTTCTGTAAATCTATTTCGAAATTAGGCAAGCCGTTTTTTTAAACAGGAATTCTGAATGGATGACTGACTTAGATTTGAAAGAATCTGAAAAAAAACATTGAAGAAACAGTCGTGTTAATTTTGGTTAACACTGGCTGGGTGATTTAGGAGGAGACGTACTGAAAAGAAATTGTACACGACGGCCGGACGGGAGAACGATGGACATCCCGCGATCCTAAAAAAGCTCTCCCTGAAAACAAAATGTTATTATTCTCTCATGTGTAGATCTATCTTGTTTTTGTTGGGTTTAGAGTAACCCCAAAATAGTTTTTAAAGCCATACTGCAAATTTCCAGCTTTTCATTATGGAGGAAGGGCCCAGTTGCCCCTTCGAGCATCGTTTCAAACATGGGCGGGCACTGAACTTTTTTTAATCAGCTGGATGGCTTCATCAAATGAAGTATTCTTCAACCTAGCGAGGTTTCAAACCATCTTCGATCAGGGGCAAAATTATTCGAAGCCGGAAACCTTAATCATTAATCCACTACTCCCTGTTGAATAACACACACTTTTTATTGTCAAATACTAGTATGACATATTAATGAAACTATATTTCGCTTTCTTCATGAATTCACGTCAATAAGAAATTGTATTACCTAAGATCATTTTACACGGAAAATAGTCCTAGACAATATAATATTATGTTTATGGGGAAATATACTAAAAAAGGATTATCTCTTAATCTAGATTCTACCTTCAAACAATTACCTTTCATTATTTCAGACTAGCTGAGATGTACGAGAAATCTGATATATGGTGTTTTGCTAGACGTAAAATATTTGATGAATAGAGCTCAAGTCCCAAATACAGTGTGTACATACCACGTGGTTTGTGACGTCATTTTCGGGTATTACGGCAAGAAAATTAATAAAACAAATTTGTCGATTCAGAACTTAAACACACCGTAAGTATTTCATTTTTTCACCGATTTGAATAATTCTTTTATGAGGCTCAAGCCAAGACAGTTGGCTATAAACACAAGGCAATGGTTTTCTGAAAGTCTAAGCAGTTTTTGCAAAGGTCCGTTCCAACCCTGAAATTCGGCAAATTCTTGGAGGGTAATACGGCAAGAAAAACCCGTGTTTTACAAGATAATGCAGGATTGCTTTCCTTTACATTTTTTGTGTCTTTCACCGCTGTTTATTTCGATTCCAAGAAGGCCAGCGAATCACTTTACTTGAAATAAAATGGTAGGTTTCTCTGTGAAAACCTATGTCTTCGGAAAATGCTAATACGGCAAGAATGATAAGACGGCAAGCAGATTAATGAATACACATATTGTCCCTAACAGCAGTTGAGACTTGGTTCTTTAAAACTACTTACTTCTGTCAATATCTCACTTATGTGCGCTCTTTGACTAATCACTAACGCTTTATCTATGGGTCATGCAATAATTCTTTCTCTCACGTTTGGCGTGGTCTTTACGAAATACAAAGAAGTTTTACTCAAATTCGAATTTATTATATTCTTCTAGTCGTTGGTTTACGCGTTGAAAGTGTCCAAATATTTGAGAAAATATCTTAACACATTAAGTTTTGTATATTGTTTTTATTTTTTAAAGGTGAATCTGCATTTTACATTCTGGTATGACATACAAGAAGTACTGCATACACATGTATATTTTTGTTATTTATTTATGGTTTATATTGATTAAACTGTGATTAATGGACGATACGACAAATGCAAAGTCAAGATAATTTTGAAATACAAATTTATCACAAAAAGATGCTGCACAGTCTTCGTTTATGAACGTTGATTACAAAGTTTCAATGTGCAGAATATGTCGTTACGTATATGGAAATTACAAAGCTAGCTTGGTGACTTTTTATTGATTTTGCATTTGTTGTATTGCCATTGCATTGTTGGGTCTGATTAAATGAATACTTCCAATTTTACTTTAATAAATTTCTAAAATTTGTTACAATCTGCATATACATGTACTATAATTTAAGGATGCCTACCCATAATAGGTCTCAATTCACCAAAAGCTTACATACAACTTGATAATGTAAGGTTTGAAAATGCCAAACGATAGAAAATAGGTGCATATTGACAAGTTTTATAGTGACAGAAGTTCTCCAAAATTTCCTTCAGATTACCTCCCCTGTTAATTTTGGTTTTTCATGAGTTATCTCCCCTGAAAATTAGAAAATAATAAATTTCTCCTTTTCCCTTCGGGGAATTTTAGATTTCTTTTTGATATTTGTATCAGAATCATATAATGCAGCTTTCTACCGCAAAATTTTCTCGAAACTCAAAAGCTCAGATTCTCATAATCAAAGAAATTATATATTTCCCATATGCATCAATGTTAACTTCAATAGCGATTATCTCCTCAAAAAATGATAAAACTCAAAAAATCTCTCGGTGAAACGTTTTTTATTTTGAATGTCTTTAAAGTGACCAAATTTCATTTAAATATTACCATCCAGTTACAAGATATGAAATATGGCTATTACACCATGTCATCCTTAATGTGTTAATTTTATGTTTATATTAACTTGACTGAAAATTTTATCTTCTGTACGTATCCACGATATAACAAACTACATTTGAACTCGCTTGTTGGTTTCTGTGTCTAAACACTGACGTCTTAGATCGTTTCCCAATTCTAAGTTTAGTCTTTGTTCTCGTCATTACTCTGAAAAAGTTAAAATACATCATCCGAGTATTTGTCTTTGCTAACATCAAGCTTTTTTATCATAGTTTAGTAGATCCACCATCATAATCACGAAATCTCAAAGACTTAATCCTTTATAAAGTTTCGATATATTATCAGTTACTATTAATGATAGACATTGTTCAGAGGCCCAACTTTCACTAATGCTTGATAAATATACACATAATGTGGACATGTAGGATGTATTTTCAATTTTAAACACTTTTTATAGACTTTTTTGCAGTTTGAATATTTTAAGATGGTTTTTAGCATTCGCGGATGCAACAGTATAGATACATAAGGACTCATTTTTAAGATACCTCTTGAGACTATGAATAAAGTAGATATGAAACTTCTCTTGAAAGCTCTAAATTATTAGATAACAAGTAAAGAAACCGAAAATTTTAATAGATCTACTGAACGATCTTTAAGAAGCATTGAAAAAAGCCGTTCTTTCATATCACATCATACCGAAATTAATATTAACAAGAAATATCTTTAAAAATGATGGTCGGCGAATTGTAATAAGGAAAGAAGTTTATATATTTTTCATCTAACATTCATCTTTCATCTAACATTTTTCAAATTGCAAAACTAAACACCGCACTTTAACAATTTAAATAGTTCTCTTTTAATTTTTCGCAAAGGTTTCGTAGAGTTGCAATTTTGTTTCGTTTATCCTTAGACGAATAATTACAGCAGTAGTTCGATGAAGATTCATAAAGCGGTTCATGAGAAGAGGTCATTAAACGTGTTTATATTTTTAGCTAAATTGGTCCCTATCCCCATTTGTAACAAAATAGCAGGAGACCTTACGATATTGTTACACATCGAGTTTGATAAAAATCCATTACATTTTAGTGGTTAATGCGAAGAAAGGCATATCTACTTTTAGCTATAGTGGTCCCTAATAGGGCCCAAGTTCCGATATAAATAAATTTGGAAGAGGACCTTATAATGATGCTCCAGACCAAGTATGACAAAGATCCACCAAGCTGTTCATGAGACGCTGTATAAAGGCATTTCTAGTTTTAGCTCTAGCAGCCCCTAAAAGGGGTCAAATGTCCCAGCTGAACAAAGTTGGCTGCGGGCCTAATAAAGATGTTACAAATCAAGTTTGATTAGAATACATGAGAAAAAATCAATTAAAGGATTTTTTTATTTATTATTTTTATTTATTTCTAAAATAGGCCAACTGATCCCGCTTTAACAAATGCATATTCGCTATTCGTGAATCTTTGGACAATGACGTCACACCTATAAAAAGTGAAGTTCAAGCAAAACATACAGTTGTTATTATTTCAATATTTCTGTTTCATAAGCAAATTTTGACCGCATAAGCAAAGTTTGACCGTAGTTATATCACATAGATAAACTGTATGCAACGTACCTTCATTTCAGTGTAAAATGAGATTCAGTCATTATATAGCATATATATAATGAAACAGATTTCAACTGAGTTCAATACTTGCATACAATACTAAAAAAATATTCATATAATTATAACAAATCAGTTAAATAATTTGTAACAAATATATCAAAGCAAACAAGTACTCATTTTAATATGCAAACTGAATAAGTCACAAAAGCAAGAAACCTTTTCATATACAGACGACAATTGTAACAAGGAAAATCTTTTAAAAAGCACTTCTCTACATAAAAGACTCTTATCACACCCTTATTCATGTGATAGGCAGACCGTATTCAGCTCTTTCTTTAATTTGATATATGTTGGTATTTGAACAGGTTTTTATCATATTTATTAAACTTACTTATTATTTTGAGATATATCAATATTCTTGCTAAATATACTGAGCCAAAGTTGACTTTAAAACTGTGAGCAGCGTCGTTTAGGATAAACGCTTTGTCTACATTTCACTCAGCGTAGCACAGTCAACAGAGTGAAAGAAATTGACACTCTCATCCAATCAGGCAGAGTGTTGCATAAATCTTCCGTTTTGATAAATTATCTATAATGCGTTATCAAGTAGTTTGATTGGCAAACTGAAGTCACGTGGCATAGGAAAACGAAAACGAATTTAGACGGCGTCGCCGAAAAACTAAAGAAATCTGCAAACAGGTATTATACATGAGGAAATGAGTCTCAAACTCAGTAATCCGCGAAACTGTTATTAAAGAAACAGTAGGTGTATTCATGAATCTGCTTGCCGTCGTATCATTCTTGCCGTATTAGCATTTTCCGAAGACATAGGTTTTCACAGAGAAACCTACCATTTTATTTCAAGTAAAGTGGTTCGCTGGCCTTCTTGGAACCGAAATAAACAGCGGTGAAAGACACAGCAATGTAAAGGAAAGCAATCCTGCATTATTTTGTAAAACACGGGTTTTTCTTGCCGTATTACCCTCCAAGAATTTGCCGAATTTCAGGGTTGGAACGGACCTTTGCAAAACCTGCTTAGACTTTCAGAAAACCATTGCCTTGTGTTTATAGCCCACTGTCTTGGCTTGAGCCTCGTAAAAGAATTATTCAAATCGGTGAAAAAATGAAATACTTACGGTGTGTTTAAGTTCTGAATCGACAAATTTGTTTTATTAATTTTCTTGCCGTTATACCCGAAAATGACGTCACAAACCACGTGGTATGTACACACTGAAATAATTATATGGAAATCTTTAAATCACCACAGATTTCATATATTAATACTTTAATTTTTTAGCAAATAGACTAATCGTAATGCAATATTTCATCATGTATAAGGCAAGTAACTCCATAAACCACAAACACAAAACCTATGTCCCTGTGACTTTGACTTTTAAACAAGGGGTCTGAGTCTTGCATCTTGTTGTAGTGAATATTTGTGCCATATTATATGAATATCTTCCAAACATAGAAAAGTTACGACCAAACAAGAAAAATGACCTAAAATCTTGACCTTAAACTCTGAGTTAGGGGCATGGGTCTTGGGCGCACACAAAGGTGTGATTCATGTGATTAAAAGCACTTTAACAATGCAACAAATTCGTTAGTTCTGGACTGGAAAGTTAAATAACCGTACATATTTATTTCATCTTTTTGATGTGACATCATCTTGTTATGGTGGCAGTTTGTACTAAGTTATTACAACATCCTTCTATGCATATAAACACTACAGACCATAAAAGAAATATGACATAAAGTCTTTGGCCTCTAAGTGTGATCTTGACTTTTGATCTAAGAGTCTAAATCTTACACTTGACATATCGTCTATTATGGTGTAAATAGCCATCTATGTGTGCAGAAATGAAAATAGTTATAGACCAAACAAGAAAATTGAAGTAAAATGTTTGACTTCTAAGAGTGACCTTGACATTTGAGCTAGAGATGTTGATCTTACACGCGACATATCATCTGATAATGGTGAATATTTTATAAGAATATTCATCCAATCATACACATTTATAGACATAAAATCTTTGACTCTTAGGGTAGCGACCTATTAGCTAGGAGTTTAGGTCTTGCATGTAACACATTATAATGTGGCGGTGACTATTTGAGCCTGGTTACTTGAAACTCCATCCATTCATACAAAAGTTATAGACCGGACACAAACAATTATGTAAAATTTACTTCTAAATGTAATTTTGACCTTAAAGATGGGGGATTATAATTGAACGTGCCATGTTACCTTGTAATGGTGTATGCTTATGGAACGCTACTTTAAGAAACACGCATGCTTAAAACATTATAGAGCGGACTAGACAAAAGATTTCAACTATTTGGCCTGTGTGAACTTGACCTTTAATGTATGGGGTGGTTCTTGAATGTTATATACTATCTTTTTCTGGTAAATATTTGTGCAAATATATAGAGGATATTTGTTTGTTTTTCGTGAATATGGAATATATCTCACTGAGAAGACGTCAGACCTGTTGTGACGTTAGAAAGACGCACACAACATAAAGTTCCATTTTATTTTATTTTTTGCTGCATAACGTTATGAAATTCTCATTAAGTAAAATAATTTGAATCGAGAAATACACTATAAAGAACAAAGTGCGACTACAATTCTCATCCTGTTTTAAGCAAATAATTTAAAATTCATACACCAATGTATGAGGGGGCGGAGCTATACCTCTCACAGTGTGAAAATATAGATTTTATATTTTCACAGTGCGAGTGATGAGATATAAAATATTTAACTGATAGAATACTGTATTTCATTAGTTAGCATAAAATAAATTTGAATAAATAAACATACATGAAAAATGTATGACAAAGAGGACAAGACAATATACCTTAAATATTTGACCTCTACGTGTGATCTTGGCCGTTAAACTTCGTTAAAACTACTAGTAGTAGTAGTAGTGGCAATAGTAGCAGCAGCAGCAGCAATAGTATTAGTATTAGTAGTAGCAGTAGCAGTAGCAGTAGCAGTAACAGTATCATTAATTTTTTTTGAATACCAGACTGCGATTTCCTGTGAAAATCACCGGTGCTGGAAAACTCCATCTAATATCGCTGGATGTAAAATGAAAATCAAAATACCTTGATAGTTCCTCTTTGTCCCTTATAGTATATTTCTCGATTAAAAACAATACCTAACGTTTCGCTGCAAATGATAAAACAAAATCGGAACTAAACTTTTTTATTTGTCTTTACGCATCATGACGTCTTTCCTGTTTACGAACGTTGAATTCCCGCGTTTTGTGTAGATAAATTAATGCTACAAATGAAGTCATTTGTCTGATTTTATTTTACAATTGTTTATTGAATATGGCATGCAAGAAAAAGATTCTACAATTGAAAGTAGTTGCAAATGGGAATATCCGGCTCTTGGGAAACTGTTTACACGATAACTCGGCAGAACCTCGTTGCCGTCTAAACAGTTACCCTTGAGGCGAATGTTCCAACCTGCACCTACAACTGGTGAAAGAATTTTATTATTTTTATTATTGTTATCATTATTATTATTACCATTATTAATATTATCATTATCATCATCATCATCATTATGATTATGATTATCATTATTATTATTATTTATCATTATTATTATTATCATTATTATTATTATTATCATCATCATCATTATTAATATCATCATCATCATTATTAATATGATATCATTGTTTTAATAAGTATGCCAGTTCTAATGATGACATTATACAATAATCTCGACCGTCATCTCAAAAGCCTTGTTGCCTTAATTTAGAACAGTTCAAAATCGTAAAAAGTAAGGTATTTGCATGGTCTTACAGCAAGAAAAACTCTATTTTAGAATTTAAGATAAATTACTTCAAACTGGAAGGTCCAAAATGAAACAATTCTTCATGTGGAATTTAAGGTTTGGCATCTTTGAAGTTTCATACATAATATTCAAACCATTAATATTTACCTGTAATCAACCATACCTTTTGTCTCTTTATGTAGCCTACTTGTATGTGGTTTTTAACATCATTGCCTCTTAAGTCTAGCTCTTTTCGTGCTCGTTGTGGTGTACTTGTAATTGTCTTATTATTTTTTCTTTATATGTACTTAAACTCATAATGTTTTGTTTTTTTTTTGACTCGATATCTATTAACTTTACACGTCATATGATAATGTATCAACATTATATTGAAACTGCGTCCTTAGAGTCCATTCTATGTATCTATGTGTTAGAATTCAGCCAATATTGGTGGTAGTTGATGTGAGTGGAGTTGCACATTTATTACCTCTCGGGAACAGACTCAATAAAACAACTCTGCAAAGTTGTCATATGACATAAATTGCGATGACCCAACAAAACTAGTATGAAAAATAAATGAATCTATTATTATTTGTTCTGGTTGTGTTGTATGCTTCCTTGTAAATAGTAGATTTAATTAGCTTGTTGGTCAATTATATTTACACCTTTTGGTCAATCAAAGGGCAATATTGAACACAAAATTATCATACCGACAGTGTCAGCCTTGCTAAATTGTTTTGAAACTTGATGATCGGGATTTGAGTTTTCAAAAAGCTCCAGATGCCATAGATACACTTCAATCTTTAAGGACTTTGAGTAAACACCTTCTTCTATCACCCGCCGTGCTATCGGTTCCTGTAATTGAAACAAATTAAAGTCGATTGACAGAAAGTTAAATGATAAATACCAAAAATTCGTTATCATACACAAGGCAGTCTGAAAGACAGCTATATTCCCCGCCGCTGTTATAGATAGTGAAAGGGTTGTTTATTTGACCCAAGTTTCATGAAAATCCTTCAAGGAGATTAAGTTATATAGAGCGGACACAATTGTTACGGACGGACGGAGACCATTTCTATAACCCCAACCACTCGTGGTGAGGGATTGACTATAAATACGAGGAAAATAATTGTAACTCTTGTTTCCGTAATCAAAATTGAACGTACACGTTTGGCTAGGACATTCAAATGAAACTGTGGCTGCAAGTTTTTCGCTGCTGGGTTTTTTTGCCATAAGAAAACAGTAGTGAAAAAGAAATGTTAAAAGAAAAAACCAAGTTCGAACAGAATAGAAGTGTTTATATGAATATGTACATGGCTAACATATACACACAAATACAAAGACAATTAGAAACATGTACACAGCCAGTACCATACGATTAAATAACGGAACATAGTGGAGTACCGCTTTTGAACGGTCAGTGGCAAAAGACCCACACCGAGAAGATTGAACCGCTTTGATATGAACCCTCACCATGTTCCAAAGCCAAAGGACAGTATCCCCGCCAGGTGTATCTCTAAAACATGCCCTGGTAACAAAAGACACAAAGTGTAAAGCACAAAAATGCTTCTACAGTGTAAATTTATAAAAAGAACCTAAAAAGCATGTGCTCTATGCCTTTGCATAAGACAGAACTTCAAGAGGAACACGGTTGAGGACTGCCCGACGAATCAGGAAAGAATACAGATATCAAATCAACTTAGTCACGACTGCCTATCATGTTTAGTCAGATACAATGAAAGAAGTAAGCGTTACCTTTCTAGAATTGTCTTCAAATACAACGAAAAAAAACTGCCATGACCCAAAATCTTTCGAACTTTGTAATCAACATCACATACAAAGTGTGAAAAATTTGCAACTCTAAAATTAAAACCATCTCTCTTATCATGAATTTTGTATGTATGATACATCAAGAAGGTCTAATACGTATCAGTTGTTCCAGGATACATTTATATATGAATTGATGTAGTTGCAAATGTTCAATAAAAGGAGAGGGCTTTATAAACTTGGCCATCCACATAGTTTAGTTTCAGACAACGCTGCCTATAAAAAAGCTATTTCTAAATTACCTGTGCGAGAAATGTAGTATTCTCCGTGGCAAAATTTTCTTAATTAATGCAATAAGTTATAGATGAAGTGGTAAACTAAGAAGATAAATCACACATACTGACCGAATCATTAATTATTAATCATAACCTTGCCTTCACCAAACATATTAACTAAAAATATGTGTATACCAGAATGTACTTGTGTTTCATCGCAATATTTTTTAACTTGTTCTTTTACAGTAGTAAGGCATGATGCTAATAAATTAGAAATACTGGTAGAAATTAGTGCAAGAGCTTTACGAGAATTATATGGTTGTTTAAGTATCTTGGAATCCAATACATGGTTGGTCTTGCTGACTTTGAAATTAAAAAAAAATGAGTGATGTGATTTGTGACCAAATGCTCTTATGTAATGTAAAACATGGATAAATGTTGGCGTCAAGTGATGATAATATTAACAGTCACCTTGTCTGCGAGAACTTAAACATTTCATTAAAATTCTTGGACTTCCAAAGTAGCATTTGAAACCAATTACTATCAAATATTGTGTACAAGAAAAAGGCCTTTTTCCCAAAGTGAATACAAATGTATTAGATACTCTGTTTTGAAATAATCAAGAACAATTATTTTATCATGGTCTAAAATTAGAATCTTGAGATCAGGAAATATTAAATGCATTATATAACAAATACATGAATGAAAAGAAGTAAAAATTGGATATGTATTTGGTCAAAGTTAAGAAAAGTTCCAGTATAGAGCATCAAATGCACAGATCCGACCTGTTAATCAAATCAATGATATTGGCCAATGAGATAATGCACCATCATTCAGTCCGTAATCTTTGTTGCTAAGGCGCCATCATGTCTCACAAGCTTCATGTAAACTGTAACGTTCTAGAAAAAGAAACAGTTTTAGGTCCTCTTCACTGCTTTGTGTCAAAACAGAAATGCTTTACATATAAAATGTAAATTTGACATTTAGAAATAAGAAAAGAGGCGAAAACATGTAATAAATTATTTGCAAAACACCTACCCATGTAGAATGCTCATCTTTTACGTTATGATAGCTATTTTTATTTGCATGGCTGCCAAATAGGTGGCACAGGATTTTATTCGGCGTTGCACACGAGAAAAGGAAATTCTTTAACGCAAATAAAACGTATCCATGTAGACAGCGACCTGCTAATTTCGGCAACACAGAATTTTAATGAATTGAATTTTTTTATGTCATAAATAAGGTTGAATTCGAAATATGTTTTTCTTTCTTACTTAATTTGCCTGATGGTGCAGTCAGCCATCTTCATTTGACTATGGCAATAATAAATGTTTTGCATCTTTCAACTATCACGATAGTTTTATGATTACAAATGTATTTCCACATCCAAAGAAAGAATCGTATTGCGTAAACCAGCTGAAATGCTGCCACTTTGAAGCGCAAACAGATTGTTATGAATATGATGTTAATTGCGTTACCGTAATTTAAAATGTAGCCAATCACAAGAGGAGCCCAAGAACAAAGTCAATGGAGCTTTCAAAAATTGTTTTTCTGGCTCTATTTTTGATAATAATAAATATTCAATTCTTCATGAGAATCAGCGTACTTTCGGAAGAAGGCGCACATGCATATACTTTTTTTCTAAATAGTCATATATACGTTCTGGATTTTTGTTCTCGAACTATTAAGTAGTTATTTTCCGTAACGATGTCTAGTAATTAAAGAAAACAAATTTTAAACTGTATTTCTTGTTTTAAAAATACAAGTTCAATCAGTTGTTTAAAGAATCAACACGCAATAAGTAATCATATAGCTTCTGCATTTTATAACTACTTAGAAGTACCAAAATATCAGACTGTAGCAATAAAAACACGTTTAGAATTACTTCAATTTGTGGCATAGTCTGACAATTTCTAACTTTTTTCTATCAGAAACTCGATGAATGCCAATTACCAATAATTAGCACAAATTAAGCGGGATCTTAAATGCATAGATATTACGTATGATTTCTTCTGACAAAGTACGAATATTATCAACGTCTTTCCAGACTACGTGTGACACTACAACCCTGCTACCTACTTATACTTTTTCAAACCGCGAGGCATTCCATTGAATCATGTAGGGCGCTGCAGCAGTTTTCTTTTGTAGGTACAAACAAAAATTGCGGTATTTCCAAACACAACAATGTGGTAGCGAACAGTATCAGGCGAGTCTCCAGAAGAATACATATTGAAATAAAACAACTGAATGAAGTATTTCCATTCAATACAAAGTCCCCTTCTGGAAGGCACTTAATTTTTTCTACTGCAGTGTAACATAATGAACTGATAGATGTGTAAACAATATTGTACTATATATACAATATGTTATAACAAAACACTTGCATTAAAATTTACAGTGTACGTATACAAAAACCTACAGTTGTTGTTTGTTTCATAACATCTATAAATATAAACAAGGGTGCCAGAATATCATATAAAAAGTTATAAAATAAGTTATGTATGGCTCGATAGTCTAGTGCTAGAGCGTCCGCTTCGAGTGTGGGAGGTCGTGGGTTCGATCCCCGGCCGCGTCATACCAAAGACGTGAAAAATGGTACCAGTAGCTCCCTTGCTTGGCGCTCAGCATTAAAAGGGAAAACCGGCCTCTTCTCTTATATCCTTATGGCGATGGATTCCATCAGAAATGAGGTGTCGAGAGTGATTAATATAAGTTGTTAAACTTACTTCTCAATCGACCTAAAATAAATTATGTATAAACTAAATGGAAGTTTATACTGAAAAAAAAATTCTATATAATATAAGTCCACACAAAACTCTTAACCAGGTAAAGATAGGTTTAAATACATCTTAAAACTGGATGTAAAGATAGGTCAAATACATCTAAAAATTGGATGTAACATGCGTGTTGTACCACAGAAAAGTGGTGTCGATTTTTTCATACAACCAGTAATAAAAACAGTTACAATATAATCAATTTATAGTAAAAACTAAAAACAAAAGGAAGTAAAACAAGGGTGCCTCATGGTGGTGAACATTTGTGCTAAATTAAATCAAAATCCCTCAATACATGAAGAAGAAATGATCCAGTCATTCTTGAATTTGACCTTTGACCTCTAAGTGTGAACTTGGCCTTAGACCTAGGGACCTGGTTCTTGCGCATGGCAATCCCGTTCGTGGTGGTGAACATTTGTTCCAAGCTACATTAAAATCCTTCCATGCATAAAGAAGAAATGCTCTGGACAAAGTCATTCTTGTAAATGACCTTTGACCTCTCAATGTGACCGTGACATTAGACCTAGGAACCTGGATCTTGCGTATGTTACTCCGTCTTACGGTGGTGAACACTTGTGCCAAGTAATATTAAAATCCTTTTAAGGATTGTTGAGTTATAGACTGGACGGGAAAAAGGCCCTTTCGGCCTATGACTTCCAAGTGTGACATTGACCTTTAGTTAAGGGACTGAGTTTTGCGCATGACACGTTGTCTCATCCAGGGAAATACTTGTGCCAACTGATATAAATCCTGCCTTGCCTGACAAAGTTATAGACCGGACAGGAAAAAAAATCTTATTGACCTTTGATCTCCAAGTATGACCTTGACCTTTAAGCTAGGGTTCTGGGTGTTAAGCATGACACGTCGTCTCATAATTGGGAACATTAATGCCAAGTAATATTGTAATCCCTTGATGGATGACAGAATTCTTGATCGGACACAAAACAGACCCTGTTCATGCCATATTAACATTTGACTGCCAAGTTTGACCTTGACCTTTAAGTTAGGGGTCTGAAAGTTGAGCATGGCATATTACCCTTTTATGTGGTACATTTGTGCCAAGTAATATTAAAATAAAAATCTCTTCACGGATGGCAGGGTTATGGAGCGGACAGGAAAAAACCTGTAGATTTATGACCTACAGTTGTGACCTTGACCTTTAAGCTAGGGGTCCGGGTTTTGCGCATGACACATTGTCTTATCATGGGGGAACATTTGTGCCAAGTAATATTAAAAGCTCTTGATATGAATGACACAGTTAGGGACCGGAAACGAAACAGACCCTGTTCATGCCATGTTAACATTTGACTACCAAGTTTGACTTGACCTTTGAGTTAGGGTCTGAAATTGTGTATGACACATCGTCTTATTATGAGGAACATTTGTGCCAAGTAATATTAAAATCCCTTCATTGGTTTTAAGGACCAGACAGGAAAAACCCTGTTTGTTTTGGTTTTTGTTTGTTTTGTTTGTTTGTTGTTGTTGTTTTTGTTTTTTGGGGGTTTTTTTATACTAATTTGTTTTAGCTCGATTGTCTCATCATGGGGAACATTTGTGCCAAGTCATATTAAAATCCATTAAATGAATGAAAGATTTATGAACGGACACGAATTTTTTGACGGGCTGATGGACAGAATGACCGAATGATGGACGGACGGAAAAGCGCATTCCTGTATTCTGTCACTTATTCACATATATAGAAATGAACTAAGACCTGAATCATAATCAGCTGTGTAAAAAACAGCATATTATGAACATACAATATTATCAACGCAAAGGTATCATTCAGTTGAATTTGAGAGAACAGAAAATGCATTTCAACTGAAAATTTAATTCATTTATAAACATGTCAGAAACAGATGTTGTTTTCAATAAGAATACCATCTCAAAATTCTAACACTGAAGTTGAGGGTGCCGGTGCCAATAGAAAATTTTGTCGGAGAGGCTTCCCGTGCCGGGTGCAGAGAATCAAGAGGGATCCTGTGTGGCAAAATTGCACCGAATGAGAGGGATCCCGTGCATCAATGAAATCGAAAGTAGGGCATTTTTTAAGGAAACATGATGAAAATATCCACATAAAGTGGGTTTACAAGTAAGATGGGATCTAAGGTACCAGATATTTGCTATATTTGAGAAAATCGTATTTAAGTTTCGCACGATGTTCATCCAAGCCAGTAACCTCCGTCTACATTACATTTTCGTTTGGACTTGTGTAAACTGATAAAACAACGATAAAAAGCAATGGTATACAGCTACGTCATTCCGTGGGCCATATGTGTTTTGCACAAAAATGTGTTTAGGACAAAACATATGATTTTCCGAGCTGATTGACGTTGGAGTTCATTGTTTAGCACAGAGAGTGTCCTGTGCGCGAACAGAGAGCGATCCGTTTTTCATTTTCCACAGAGAGGGATCCGATTTGGGTATACACCGTGAATACGCTTGGAACAGGACTTGTACCGCCGTAACCGCCATTACAAAGCGTTGGTTTTTGTCGAACAAACTGTTACTGTGAATAGAATGCTGAGGACAAGATGGCTGTGATATGTCATTCAAACAACAGCATGACAAACATATATAACTTACCTGCCCATCCAATATACCATACCAGGACACAAGTTTATGCCAACCTTCCTCTGGTACCAACTGATAGTCCAAGTCGTCAATGAGTTGTTTCTTCAGTTCAGTCGTTCCTTCTGTATAAAACGAAATCATCCATTTATATTCTTTATGATATGTTTAGTTTCAATTGATAGTCATCCTGAAAAAAATCCATTATCATTGTGCTATTTAAACATTAAACTATTTTTTTGTCTTGGATCTCTGCATCGTCGGATACCCATGACTGACTACTTACGTTTCAACGCTGTAAACTGTAAACCGGGGGATGGGGTGTGGTGAGGGTAGGGGGTTGTGGTGGGGAGTTGATTGGCTCCCTGTAGTTCTATAGAAGCCATGCAACCACTGCAGTTATATTTAATAAACAGCAAATTACATCTTATGACTGACAAATGAGCCAACTGACAAATGTTCTTGACGCTAGCATAAAGATAGATGTATGTTGCTGTAAATGATTTAAGTTAAAAAAAAGAACTTGCTCCACCATCAATGTAAAGTAAGAGCTAGCTTTTAACTGAAATAATATGTATTTACTTTGTTTTAATAACGGAATTAAATCGTGACCATTGCTAAATTATCTGTAAAGTTTATTTCGGAGAAGCATTTGACAAACAATTTTGTCTACCTTTTTCTTTTAAAAAGATGGCTATTAAAGCTTCTGAATAATAGCAAATCTCACGCGTGAAATAAAGCGGTTCGGTACTGCACCGTACTATGCAATTATAAGTTCAAATTATTTCAAATTTAGACCTGCGTCTTTCCTTTCGTCTGTTCAATTGAAGTCTCTTGTCTTGTTTTAAAGTTTTTTGTCTGGAACAGCAGGGTCATTCGATAACTATTCAATGTGTGGTAAAAGGTTTTGCACCTAAATGTATACCTGCTATCTATTATCCCGAACGGAACACTGAAGTTTTACCTATATCTGTCATAATACTAAATACATCAATGAAAATTAGTAACATTTAGACAAATACAATGGTATATGTATGTGTTAAGAACATATGAATAGTCGAATAGTGCAAATATATCATTTCATCCATTTTACGACCTCCAGCCATTTTCGAAAAAAGTCACAAAATACAGATGAAAAGCTTATTTTAATTTAACAAGAAAATATCATTTATTGATGTAGATATTAGATTAATTTTTAGTATGACTGGTGAAAGACGTTATTTTGTTAGATATTTACGTATTATTGTGTGACCCATAAAATTATATATTTTGTTGCAAGTTATACTGTTAATAATGCTATGTGAGGAAAATTCCGTAAATGTACAAGCATTATGAAAAGTATTGCCAAAATATGTAGGGGCGTTAGGAGTTTGATCAGTTAATCTAAACGATTCCTTAGTTATTTCCCTAGCTGACAAATACAGTCAAATTAAGTACATATAAACAAAGTGGAAAATTAAGAAACAATATATCTTATCCAGTGATTTGTCGTTGAATAAATCATTGTTTGGAGTACAGATGCGAAGTAATTATATCACGAGGGCGCAGCCTGATACAATAATATGCATCTGAACGACAAACAATGATTTATTCAAGAGCAAATCACTAAATGAGATATATTATTTCGCTTCTAACACGTTATCAAGGATTCTTGACGACATTTATTAAATATTTGCCCGTTTTCAATCGGTTTCTTTTCCAGCGCGCCGCTATGCCGTTTGACGCCATGACGTAATTATTGTGACGTCAGAACAGTGATTTGTTGTATAATAATTCACTGTTTTCTGTCTATTTGTTTAATAGGAAAATGAATCGGATCGTGTTAGAAAGAATCATAAATTATTCCAGATCAGGTAATAATTACTGTGTTTTAACTTCTAGTGGTAATGTATGTCATTTAGTCATGTTTCATTAAACTACCTTCAGTAATATCCAAAATTAAGAATAATAGGGGATATTAATCATATAGAATCCCAGACAGGCTTTTGCATTTGCGTTCAGTGTCAATTATAATTTAATTTCAAGCTTCGTTAAAGTTCTTTCACAGCATTTTTAGTCTCTATACAAGAATATAGTACAGCGGGATATAATTCAATTAATAATATACAATTTCGATTCTTGCACTAAACATTTTCTCTGAAAGCAATCTCTTGTAGACCAAGTGAGCAGTACTGTCAAAGTTACTGTACGTACAACTATGTTTAAAAAACAAACGATTATTCTAAACAGGGTTGTGGCTCTGTTTTTTAGTATTTCTGTCTGTGTCATTGTCAAGTTTTATTAACTACATCCGTATAGTTTTAAAGATGTTGCTAGTAAGCATACTGTATAAGACATAAATTTAAAACTATTAATTATTCAACGACTATTACACTTTCCAATTGCGGCAATAATTGCATTTTAGTCTTTGTTCAGACCCTAAGTTCTGTTCACAGAAGATAACTCCTGAAGCTATTTAAATTTTGTATAAATGTGTCCCTTTTCTTCTCAAAAACATAAATAATCAGAGCCAAGAAAGATCAAGTCAGAATATATGGGTCACGATGGCCCTAGATCACTCACATGAGCTACGTTGCTTGCATGTTTTGGTAGATGGTTATGCAAGAAAAATGTTTGTGGTATTATATTGAAATAGTACTAGTATTTTCTGACAAAAATATTATAAAACTTTCTACTAAATGAATCTGGACAGTTCATGATTGTGTGTGTGCGTGCCTGCGTGATCGCGTGTGTGTATGTGTGTGTGTAATTGCTGACGGACGGGCGCACGCACGCATGATCACAGGTGAGTAAAAAAAGAATTATTATCTTGTCACTAGCCATACTTACTGCCTTCTATCATTATGTCAAGTTATAAAAAAATCAATCCAATGGGGCAGATAAAAAATACGTCTGAAGTTTCGTTGACCCCTGTTCCATTCTTTCAAAATTATAATTTGAAAGTCATCTATGACATTTTATTCGCTTGCTATGTGATTTTACTAAAATGTAAACAAATCGCAAACACAATTCTGTTGAAATAAATTCCTAAGAACAATAGAGACACAATTTTATCAAAATGATAGCAAAGTTAATGAAGCAAAGTCATAGTTTTGACATTATCACGAGAAAGGCACGTACGGACTTTGATTCAGAAGTGGTTAGTTACAACACATATGTGATGCTACATGTAATAATTAACAGAGCTACTCAGTGTCGACAGAATTGTTAAATATGGCGTTACCTTGAAACACTGGAGTGTTATCGATAGGTCCCGGATGAGCTAAATCTTCACCAACATTATATTGATCCCAGCTCTCATATCCAACATAGCTCTTCCACTGTTTGAACCACTAAATATCCAGCAAATACCTATGTAATTCATGTGCAAAAAAAATGTTTACGGACATTTATTCGATTCAGTACAACGAAATAACAAGAACATTTTTTTTTAAATGAAAGATGTTTTATGTCATTTATATAAACATGATTTTTATATCGGTTATATTTGCACAAACGTTGAAATTCTTTTTAACTATAGACAGAATTGTTCTGATACAAGCATATAATCTACAATTTCCGGTTGAATACCGCAAAGGAAAAGTTTTATTATCACAAAACACTTGATAAATGCTAAAGCTTGCTTTACTTTATCATACAAGAAGAAAACAATTAAGTATCTCCAGACATTATTTCTAAAACAGTGCAAATGTTCAGTTTTTTTATAACCTAAGCTTACCATGTTTCACCTTTGATCAACGGTCTTTGTAATTGGTTTGCTATGAATGATTTCTGTGTCTCAACATCATCCATTTCTTTGACTGACATTAACTGAAATTAGGCAGATGACAGCGTAAATGTATGTAATATAAAGAGAACTGACGGTAAAAAGGGCATTTTAAAATACATGTATTCTGAAAATGCCACTATAAGCAAGTCTCAATAGAATATCTTACTGTACTTTATAAAAGTTTTAATCAAAAGTTGGAAAGTGGCATACCCCTAGAATACTGCAGGTGGAGTTACGTATATTGTCATACTATTATATATTATCAGTATGAGCAAGTACAGCAATTTTCAGTTTGAAGACATTGGAATTGATTTTAAAAAAATCTAACCAATATATCTAAGTTAAAAAGGTGAATAAATTGCACCATGAAATAGGAAAGCGTAGTGACTAACTGTAGAAGGACTAATCACCAAACATCCACTTTGGTTAACGATTTTGTATTGTACCTAACATTATGTACGCACAAAACGGGGAAAACTTGACAAAAATAGAAAAGTCCCCAACATACTGCGCCATTCTTTAGTTAGTAAAATTCTTAGTACAGGCCATCTTCACATGATGATGTCTGACTAAATTGTCGAAGCAAATTGTATTCAGATGAGGCTGTGCACCTGAGAAATTTTGAATCCATTCCTTCAAAAAAGTGTATGAGAACATACCGAATTTCTTCACTATAGCCTATTTTGTGAAATTAAGAAGGGTCACAATTCTAAAATTGCCATATATAAATGTCTATTATATATGGTCATCTTCACATCAAGGTTCTTTATATGTGAAACTTACAAGCATAGCCAAAGCAAAGATTCCTTCCTTTATTGTCATCTGCATATCAAGCTTGTTCATCAGTGACTGTTCAAAGCAAATCAGCTTATAGAGTGGGGCACACACGATTTCGGAGGTAGGAAGACTATAAAAAACTGCTGTAAAAATAGACAACGCAAAATTTCCTTCCTTTATGGTCACCTGCACATCAAGCTTGTTCATATGTTAAAGTTTGAGGCAAATCAGGCTAATAGTGTGGGAGTCGGACACGCAACTCACGGATTGACGTACGTACGGACAGCAGCAACATGGGCGCATAATCAACGTGCAGTGGGAATGAAATAAACATAACATACATAAGGAAGATTATTTTTTGTGTTAAATCTTTCTCTTTTATACTTGCAATCATGAACACACCATTTATTTAACTGCAATCCACAATTTATACCATATATATATAAAGGACAGAATTTGTATTTACCTTCTGTGCTGCTTTTTGTTCAATGGTATCGCTAACTTTTTTTCTTGGCGTGTTTGACTCATCCATTCTTTTTTCTGTTTTCTTCTTTAACACCTTCCTCTCGCTTTTATTCCGAGTCAAACCTGGGACAGCGTTATCTGATGGGCAAATATCTGTGGTGGCTTTGTTTTCAATCTTTTTAGGCTTAGCTACACTTTCAATAACTATAGGTTGACAATTTCCTGAACTGTCTGTACTACTGACGAGTTCCTTTCTTAACTCCTTTGAAGTACTGTTCACAAGCCTACCGAACTTAAAAGTGTTTGTAAAAAACAATTCATCCTCTGTAGAAACTTCAAACGCATATTTGCTAACATTACACTCTTTCAGCTGCTTCAACTCATCCTTTAAAGATTTGCTGTCGTTTTCCTTCATCAACATGAATAATTCACATCTCTTTTCATCTCTTTGGTTTTGCTCAGATTTCATCTTAATTGCAGTGACTTGTGATTTTATAGCGGAGAGTCTATAAGAGGTATCTTCAATCGCCTTTCTATCTCTGTTCTTTTTGGATTGAACTTTCCGTTTTATTTCTTCAATTCTATCATCAAGCAACTTCATAAACCTCTGCCTAGTTGAATTTATTGTCGACATTGCCGTCCTGGACAAATCGTCTATAGATTCTTTATCACATTCTATGACTGATTCAATATCATTGACTTCAGCGGAAACCTCTTCTAAGTCACGTGCAAATCCCTTAAATAGTTTCGATTGTTCAACCTGATGAACCATTTCGGGCAGATGATTAACGCCTCTACATCCGCTGTGTTGATTTTGCTTGCACAAGGAACAGAAGAACATATTACAGCCGGAACAGTAGAATTTAATGATCTCTTCAGCGTGGCCAGGACACGGATTTACGCAAACATCTCGGGGCATATTTTTCTTGTCCCTGTGGACATGGTTTGGTAGAAATTCTGTATGATATTCCAAACAATTTGTACAAAAATATCGCACACAATCCACACAAAATCCGTCGGCACTGCGATCTTTGCCTTTCTTTTTGCATACTTCACAGTACATTTCCAGAATATCTTCTGATCCTCTGTCTTCTTCACCCGCTTTTGACGCCATGGTGATTATAAACGCTCACACAAACTGAATGTGTTATAAATGTATTGAACAATAAAACCTCATGTGACTTAACCTGATAATAGTTTTAAATACATACCATGTCAATTATTTGTTCAATGATTTATACTTCCTTGTTCAGTTGTACTGTTAGAAAACTGTCTAACATAATCATGTGTTAATGACTCCTTGTATTTTTGTCTTAATTTTGTATGGTAATTTCAATTAGATCTGTTTTCATACTTTCTGTTTCTACTATGTCTGAAATATATCAATTTATCCCGAAAATTCCGTATGTGAAATGCAAATAAGAAAAGATTAGTTATATACACCTCATATCATTGGCAAGTAATAGCTTTAATTCTGTCAAAATATGCATAAGCGTTGTAGAAAAATCTCTGAAACATAACTTAAACTGATCCAGTAGTAAGACACTTTTCATGTTTATATTCGTACTTTATCGAGTTGTAACCTGCAAACGGAAGTATCGCGTTTATTCTGCGGACCTGTTTCTAAACTGCGGTTTATATAATATCTTAGCTGATTACAGTTTGCATGAAATTCAACTCCCGTTTTTCTTTCTTTTTTCAATTTTGAAGCAAATGTACAGATGCTTGTAGAAAGTAGGTCTTAGATTGAGTAAAAAAATAGAAAATATAAAAATATGGTCCTGAAGTGTCTGAATGTTTGCGTATTTCATAAACGACTGTCCTATACAAAATTGTCCAGGACAGGAATTGAGATCAATGTGATTGTCCCTTTTATATAGTATACATTGACTGTCCATAGACTATCCCGTAAAAGAAAACAAATCAGGCATGCTTTTTGTAAAAAATACTGATCTGGGCAGTACCAGCAAATGAAATAATTGCAGACGGACGTTCCTACATAGAAGAATTTATGTGGCTACTCTTTTGAACTCTCTATTGTTCTTTTAGCCACGTAAAAGAAAAAGAGCCACATAACAGCTTACGGAAGGGATGACATCAAAGAAAAAAAGTAGTTTCCTATTGTTCCCATAGTCACCTAAGTATGCAAATGTGCGCTCGGACAGACGGACGGACGGACGGACAGACGTACGGAGGGAATTCCCATAGTCCCCTCCGATGTTCAAGGGGACTACAAATGTAGCAAAGACAACGATGCAAGAACATTAATACATTCGCATCTTATAAAATATATTATCAAAAAATACCGTTATTAGTAGACTAGACTATTTTCTGTTAGAGACCAGTGTTACCAAGGTTCTAATCAGGCGGTATTTTTGCGGAGATATGCAAATTTGATTTAAGCATATGCCAGTTAGTATGGCCATGGTGCTATGATGTTGTGCGAAACATTGCGTAGGCTTGACCAAAACCATTGAAAAGCAAGAGAATTGTTTGTTACGCCACTCTTATAAATATTGCATCTGGTGTTTACTCGTTGATGTTACATTTGAAACAGACACATATCTTATTAGATGTACTGCTGCATTTTGTTATTGAAACGATTTTATTCTCATTTTAAGTTTTAAAATTTTGCAGCCGCATTTGAAATGCACATGTTTTTAAGTATTTTCATACATAATGCTAGATCTACTTTAAGAAATATGTGAAACACAATAAAACTTAAATCGCTGTAAGAGGAGTGTTTTTTGCGTTCAGTCGTATTGTACCATGAACTAACTCATATCATAAGTCACTATACCTAGTGTAACAAAATACCGACAGGCATATTCCACATACATATTAACAATAAAATCTATATGAAGATCTTTTGCAAGCATAGAATGAAACCAAACCAGGCATGATAACCGCACACTCAGTTTGATTGAATATTTCATGGCTTTCATGTACAGTAAAATCCCTACTTACGACCACCCAAAATTAAGACCATCCCGCTAATAAGACTGATTTTTCAAAGAACGGAATAATTTGTTCTAAAATCCAATGGTCGCTTGTCCAGAAATGCGACCACCCAGTTAATCTTCTAAGACGACTACCAATATCAGTCCGATTTCAGTTTAGCATGCTAAATTTGCCTCCAACAATACGACCACTGACAATTTTCTTTCCAAGTATCCCGTCGAGCGCCCTTGATAATTAGGTATCCCGCCTTGTCCCATGACAGTGACACGCATTTACGACATACATGTGCAAACAGACTATTTAACAGCTGATGTGTTATGATAGATTTAATTGATATGAACTGATTGATTGATGTTGATATTTATTAACAGATATGTAACTGAACGGATTAATTGAGTTACTGGTTTCGAGATGGCTATTCAGTTAATACAATCGGCAAAAAGATTTATTGTTTTTCTCAATCTGTTAATTGTATTTGATCTTGTCAACTTTATTAGATAAGCCGATGATTAAGTCATTAAATCATTACTTTAACTTTGAAAAATATAGCAAAATCAGTATTATTCTTATTACACATTACATTAATGCTTAACGTAAAATTGCATCACATTACAGATGAAATGGATCTCTCTTATTAGTGTGTTTCATTACTCCTTTTTGGACCAAAATCTGCCGTATGTCCACAATGTATACATTTAAGCCAAAGAAAGAGTAAACTGATCACTATAAAATACATGTACATGTTATATGCCCACTCGCGTGGACCGTTCCACTAATAAGACCATCCCGCTATTAGGCGTAAAAAAAAATTGTTTGTTTCCGGTATCCCGACCTACCCTAAATTTTTGGCCCGACCCTAAATGTTTTTATGGCCTTGGAGAATATTTTTTTCAACTTTTTAACAAAAAGATGAAAAACTGCACTTTTTATGCTTTAAACATGGCCAGTGATGTTAGAAATCAACTTACTGATGCTCTAAAGGCATAACCCCCTTATTTGTAATCATTTTTTGACAAAAAAATAATTTTCGAAAAGTCTCCCTTAATAAAAAAAATTTCCAAAAAAAAAAAAAAATTCCGACCTACCTACCCTAATTTTTTTGAGCATGTTACCGGAAACAAATAATTTTTTTTTTTAGGCCTTAAGAACATTTTGTGTAAGAACCACAAGTGGTCTTAATAGCGGAATTCCACGGCATACTACAAAACATGGAGTGGAGTCGTGGAGTGGAGTGGAGTCGTGGAGTGGTGTCAAAATAGGAGTGGAGTCGTGGAGTGGAGTCAAATTTGGAGTGGAGTCAAATTTTGGAGTGGAGTCAAATTTGGAGTGGAATCGTTGAGTCTAAATTTTGAAATGTTGTATTAAGCCAGTGAAACTCCATCTAAATTCCTGTTAACAAAATATTGATTTATTGCCCTTTAGAGAAAATGGGAGTCAGTATATATATAATATATTTCTGAAATAATAAATGTAGTGTCTATATCTATGTTCTAGTTCCATGTATTTCTAACACCTACCATGTGGTTGATTAGATATGTGAAGGTTTAATTAGGGTATAATAATGGTTGTTGCCTACATTAATTTTCATTTTAAGTGGCAGGAGAAAGGTTGTGCATTATCATAGTGGTGTCAATTCCAATTAAAAATGATAAAACATTTTTCTAGCATTTCATGATGTAGCACTGGATTTATAATTTAAATTTGAAATGGCATTTGCATTTATATATTAAATGTTCATCACATGGAGATAACATGTTGTTTTTCTTGTTGTTTTTTTTTCTTGTTAATTAAAAGTAACAGACTTTTAGGTGAAACTTTATAAAATACATGTTTCTTATCTGTGAAATGCATTTGAGACCACTGGGATGAAGGGGCTATTGGAATCACTAGGTCAATGTCACCATTTGAAGAGAATTTTCTTTCAAACATTACAAGCATAAATGGTTATGACACAGCCCTATTTCTTAACAGATCTTACCATCACAGCCCTATTTCTTAACAGTTCTTACCATCACAGCCCTATTTCTTAACAGTTCTTACCATCACAGCCCTATTTCTTAATAGATCTTACCATCACAGCCCTATTTCTTAACAGTTCTTACCATCACACTTGCACCAGATTTTAATTCTTCATAAATATCATTTGGATTGATGCAGAAATGAAAGTGTAAACGTAGAAATCATTTTTTTTTATTGATCAAGGCCTTACAACTCTGACTCTGCTACACTTTTTAGTCTGATTTGCCTTATAATCACCCCTGATCTAAATCTTAAGATCATTTCATATTGTATATAAATATGATTAGGATTCCTAAAGAAACCAAGATACATGTAATGTACTAGATCTAACAAGGTGATATGTAACAAATTGTGTTAACCTGAAGGGCCGACAACTCTTTACTTACAGTATACAGGTGTAGCCCAGAATCAAACTTGGCTGAGATTTTAAGATTACATGTATTTTATTTTGATATGTATGTATATAGATGATATAGGAATAAATTAACTAAATTATTTGCCCAATATATTTCCAGAAGGTAGTTAGTTACCTGTGATAAACATACAATGGTGAAAATTATTGAAAAATCCAAGTAATAGACAGAGTTTTAGATGCACAGGAACATACCGTAGAAGTGGTAAAGTTAGCGAGGTGGAAATTTTGGCAAATTGTAAAAATTCGCTAATATTTGTAATTAAAATTGTAATGTACCATAACAATGTGCTATCATTACATAAGTCAGAAAATCAGAAATTTGCTAAAATTTGCGCACGCTATACACGTGAATTTAAAACATCGCTAACTTTCTGACACTCAGGAATACGAGAGTCGTTCAATAAATAATGCTACTCCATATGTAGTTCCTTAAGCAATTTTTTGGGAACAAAGTAACATCGGAATAAAAAAAAATCGTTAAAGCCAAATTATAAAAATAATTATTTGAATGAGGTGTACACGCTGGTATACTGGAGCATATCAAAAAATAATCATAACTTAGGTTTGACCTGGGCATCCAGCTCTCAGAATAATAGAATAACTTGTGAAATCTCAAAATTCTATCATTTTTGTACGAGATACAGCAATTTGTGATGAGTTTGAGTTTGTGTTTAAATACTTATTGCGTTTTTCATTTTACAAGACAACTAAAACATCTTAACTCGAGGTTAATTCCATCTGGAATGAGTCTCGAGAACGATTAATCTTAAGTTGTAAGAACTTGTTTCGCAATCGAGAATAAAGAAATTAGTATAAACTTAAATACAAGAATTTTTTCAATGATCAACATCACACCTGACAAAATTGCAGAGGCTTATTGTACTCAGCTCGTCTTTTTTTTTAGTTAAAATGTGCAACCATTTAATACAGTAACACTAAATTGCGGGTTGCTATAATGGAAAAATGTTTCATTGTAGCAACCTGCAGCCCGCAAAATATATACATATACACTAAATTGCGTGTTTCGGGCTGCAGGTCGCGGGTGGATACAATAGAAATTTTATCAGCAAAAAAATTAATGAATTTAACACACCAGCATGCATGCTACTTATTTTTTTACGAGAGCTAAACGGTAGTCAATATTGCAATATCAGTGGACATAAACAATTTCAAACACTAATATGCATAATCACAAATATTAAATTATTTATGTAACAAGTTTAAATATCTAAATTTTATCTGACTTGCATAAATTCCTCTTGTTTATTTTAAATTAAATGCTGCTGAAATAATTCATCTAATAAGATAATTAAACTTGTAAATTGATTTTGGTATTTTAGAATGGGACTGAAAGGTTCTCATAATAAATCTGTCGACAAATTTTGAAAATGATCTAAGGCCAAGTGAAAAATTTGTTAAGTAAAACAACAAAAACAACAAACTTCAATAAAAAAACACTGATGAGGAGTGTTATATTTGTTCACTGATAAAGGTTATGAAAAATATTGTCTATTATTATACCCAACCCATCAGAGAATACATCAAATAGTAATTAGAACATGCTCCTACAGTTGTTCAGTTGGAACTTAGTTTTGGAAACTTGGTTATTACTTTTTACCAGTATTTTATAATGTGGTCTATTTGAATATGTTCCCATGGGTTAACCGCCTTTTGATTTGTTAACAACTGTTCTCAAATTAAATAAAATTGTATTTCATAACTATGTGATGCTTTAAAATCTTTTCAAAAACAATGAGATAAACAATTAACAATTTGATCAAGCCCTCTGTTCCGTGTACCTACAATCAATATAATACAAAAGCATTATTATGTTGAATAGTTATAAAAATATCAATAAATAAATATTCTTAATAAAACAAAATTGACTCCACTCAAAGACTCCACTCCAATTTTGACTCCACTCCACTCCGAATTTGACTCTACTTTATGACTCCACTCCAATTTTGACTCCACTCCACTCCAAATTTGACTCCACTCCAATTTTGACTCCACTCCACTCCAAATTTGACTCCACTCCATGACTCCACTCCAATTTTGACTCCACTTCACGACTCCACTCCATGACTCCACTCCACGACTCCACTCCATGTTTTGTAGTATGCCGAATTCCACTCTACTTGAATTAAAATGTTAAACTGAATGTAAGAAAATTGATGTTGGTGACTGATGTTTTGGGGAAATTACGCGATTAACAATCATGGCCATTTTCAAATAAAAATTGGGCAATTAGTTTGTGATACCTAGTATTGAAACTTGTCCTAAAACAGACTTTTCGGTGTATACTGCAAACATTTTATATTTATCAACATGAGCAGCCAAATGAACAGGTATAACTTTCAGCTTACTTCGTTTTGACATGTATTGCTAAGTTCTAAACCAGAACTACCCCCAAACAAATAGCACATGGCGCCAAGTATGTTCGCTGTGGGCATTTTGTTGAAGTCAACGTTCCTGTAAAATAAACATGATCAAAGATGTAATTTATAGACATGTGAATTTATATGAATTTTAATTGATAATATTTTGCAATGATGGTTAAAGAAATTGCATTAATTTTAAGACAATATGATGGATACATGTTAAAAATCTAAGTGAAAATGGTTCTGAGAACATTAATATGGGACGTAACTCTCCTAACGATATTACATGTAAAGTCCTCATAATAATGACAATATTATAAACACATTTAAAAATCTAATTGAAAATTCTTCTGAGAACATTAATATGGGACGTAACTGTACAAGTCCTAACGATATTATATGTAAAGTCCAAGTGTGTGAAGTTGGCGAGAAGTTCGACATTCGACATTGAACATTCGATCTCAGAACGACATTTAACATTTGAAGCGTGAAGTTGGCAGTAGGTTAAACTTTCGACATTGAACATTCGATCTCAGAACGACATTGGACATTCGATACCAGAACGACATTGGACATTCAATTTTAGAACGACATTAGACATTCGAATCCAGTACGACATTGGACATTCAATTTTAGAACGACATTAGACATTCGAATCCAGAACGACATTGGACATTCAATTTTAGAACGACATTAGACATTCGAATCCAGAACGACATTGGACATTCGAATCCAGAACGACATTGGACATTCAATTTTAGAACGACATTAGACATTCGAATCCAGATCGACATTGGACATTCGATACCAGAACGACATTGGACATTCGATTCCAGAACGACATTAGACATTCGAATCCAGATCGACATTGGACATTCGATACCAGAACGACATTGGACATTTGATTTTAGAACGACATTAGACATTCGAATCGAGTACGACATTGGACATTCGATACCAGAACGACATTGGACATTCAATTTTAGAACGACATTAGACATTCGAATCCAGATCGACATTGGACATTCGATACCAGATCGACGTTGGACATTCGATACCAGAACGACATTGGACATTCGATACCAGAACGACATTGAACATTCGATTTCAGAACAACATTCGACATTCGATACCAGAACGACATTGGACATCCGATACCAGAACGACATTGAACATTCGATTTCAAAACGACATTCGATACCAGATCGACATTAGACATTGGATTTCAGAACGACATTGGACATTCGATTTCAGAACGACGTTCGACATTCGATACCAGAACGACATTGGACATTCGATTTCAGAACGACATTGGACATTCGATTTCGGAACGACATTGGACATTTGTTACCAGAACGACATTCGACATTCGATTTCAGATCGACATTGAACATTCGATTTCAGAACGACATTCGACATTGGACACGTGGATTGCTAGGTCGGTGTTTTCTACTTTGGCACCGTTTCCTGAAAGTCAGCGAATGCTCCTGAAATTTTCGTTGACCATTCTAAATGATTAAAAAAAGAAACACAGACTATTGTGACGATATTTACTCCCTTGGCACCGTTTCCTGAAAGTCTGAGAGTCTTCCTGAAAGTGCCGCAGACCATTCTAAATGATTGAAAAAGAAACATGGACTATTGTGACGTTTTTTTCTCCCTTGGAACCGTTTGCTGAAAGTCTGAGAGTCCTCCTGAAAGTGTCGCAGACCATTCTAAATGGTTGAAAAAGAAACACGGACTATTGTGACGATGTTTTCTCCCTTGGCACCGTTTCCTGAAAGTCTGAGAGTCCTCCTGAAAGTGTCACAGACCGTTTATAATCTGTTGAATTGATACAGAGGCTAATGGGACGGTGTTTTCTCACTTGGCATCTATTCTTGAACGTCTGCGAGTGTTCCTGAAAGTGTCGCAGACCATTTTTAATGATTAAAAAAGAAACAAGAACTACTTGGTTAGTGTTATCTCTCTTAGTACCGGTTCTTGAAAATCTGCGAGTCCTCTTGAAAATGTCACAGACCGTTCTTAATGGGTTGAAATGATAGTTCTTGTTCCTTTTAAAAGTTCACAAGAACTATCATTTCAACCCATTAAGAACGGTCTGTGACATTTTCAGGAGGACTCGCAGACTTTCAGAAAACGGTGCCAAGGGAGAAAACATCGTCACAATAGTCCGTGTTTCTTTTTCAATCATTTAGAATGGTCTGCGACATTTTCAGGAGGCCTCTCAGACTTTCAGGAAACGGTGCCAAGGTAGAAAATGTCGTCACAATAGTCCGCGTTTCTTTTTCAATCATTTAGAATGGTCTACGACACTTTCAGGAGCACTCGCAGACTTTCAAGAAACAGTTCCAAGGGAGAAAACATCGTCACAATAGTCCATGTTTCTTTTTAAGTAATTTAGAATGGTCTGCGACACTTTCAGGAGTACTCGCAGACTTTCAGGAAACGGTTCCAAGGGAGAAAAAATCGTCACAATAGTCCATGTTTCTTTTTCAACCATTTAGAATGGTCTGCGACACTTTCAGGAGCACTCGCAAACTTTCAGGAATCGGTGCCAAGGTAGAAAACACCGACCCAGCAATCCACGTGTCCTTTCAAACCATTCAGAACGGTCTTCGACACATTAGGAGGACTCGCTGACTTTCAAGAACTGGTGCCAGGAGTGATAACACTAACCAAGTAGTTCCTGTTTCTTTTTAAACTTTTAAAATGGTTTGAGACAATTTCAGGAGCACTCACAGACTTTCAGGAATCGGTGCCAACTGATACTACTAATGTCGTTTTTGATTCGAATGTCCAGTGTCGTTCTGGTATCGAATGTCGAATGTCGTTCTGAAATCGAATGTCCAATGTCGATCTGGTATCAAATGTCCAATATCGTTCTGAAATCGAATGTCTAATGTCGTTCTGAAATCGAATGTCCAATTTCGTTCTGAAATCGAATGTCGAATGTCGTTCTGGTATCGAATGTCCAATGTCGTTCTGAAATCGAATATCCAATGTCGATCTGAAATCGAATGTCCAATGTCGTTCTGAAATCGAATGTCGAATGTAGATCTGGTATCAAATGTCCAATATCGTTCTGGTATCGAATGTCGAGTGTCGTCCTGAAATCGAATGTCCAATGTCGATCTGGTATCAAATGTCGAATGTCGTTCTGAAATCGAATGTCGAATGTCGTTTTGAAATCGAATGTCTAATGTCAATCTGGTATCAAATGTCGAATGTCGTTCTGAAATCAAATGTCCAATGTCGTTCTGGTATCGAATGTCGAATGTCGTTCTGAAATCGAATGTCCAATGTCGTTCTAGATGCGAATGTCCAATGTCGTTCTGAAATCAAATGTCGTTCTAGATGCAAATGTCGAATGTCGTTCTGAAATCAAATGTCCAATGTCGTCCAATGTCGTTCTGGTATCGAATGTCCAATGTCGTTCTGAAATCGAATGTCCAATGTCGTTCTGAAATCGAATGTCCAATATCGATCTGAAATCGAATGTCCAATGTCGTTCTGAAATCGAATGTCCAATGTCGTTCTGAAATCGAATGCCGAATGTAGATCTGGTATCAAATGTCCAATGTCGTTCTGGTATCGAATGTCGTCCTGAAATCGAATGTCCAATGTCGAACTGGTATCAAATGTCGAATGTCGTTCTGAAATCGAATGTCGAATGTCGTTCTGAAATCGAATGTCTAATGTCAATCTGGTATCAAATGTCGAATGTCGTTCTGAAATCAAATGTCCAATGTCGTTCTGGTATCGAATGTCGAATATCATTCTGAAATCGAATGTCGAATGTCGTTCTGAAATTCAATGTCCAATGTCGTTCTGAAGTCGAATGTCAAATGTCGTTCTGGTATCGAATGTCCAATGTCGTTCTGAAATCGAATGTCCAATGTCGTTCTGAAATCGAATGTCCAATGTCGTTCTGAAATCAAATGTCCAATGTTTTTCTGAAATCGAATGTCCAATGTCGTTCTGAAATCGAATGTCGAATGTAGATTTGGTATCAAATGTCCAATGTATGTCGTTCTGAAATCGAATGTCCAATGTCGTTCTGGTATCGAATGTCCAATGTCGATCTGGTATCGAATGTCGAATGTCGTTCTGAAATCGAATGTCAAATGTCGATCTGGTATCAAATGTCCAATGTCGTTCTGAAATCGAATGTCCAATGTCGTTCTGGTATCGAATGTCCAATGTCGTTCTCAAATCGAATGTCCAATGTCGATATGGTATCGAATGTCGAATCTCGTTCTGAAATCGAATGTTCAATGTCGTTCTGGTATCGAATGTCCAATGTCGTTTTGAAATCGAATGTCCAATGTTGATCTGGTATCGAATGTCCAATGTTGTTTTGAAATCGAATGTTCAATGTCGATCTGGTATCGAATGTCGAATGTCGTTCTGAAATCGAATGTCCAATGTCGTTCTGGTATCGAATGTGCAATGTCGTTCTGAGATCGAATGTTCAATGTCGAAAGTTTAACTTATTGCCAACTTCACGCTTCAAATGTCCAATGTCGTTCTGAGATAGAATGTTCAATGTCGAATGTCGAACTTCTCGCCAACTTCACACACTTGTAAAGTCCTCATAATAATGACCGGCAGATCGTTTTAGCGGTAAGGACGCTTAGCTAAAAATCACTTTTTGACTATGTCTCTAAAAATATCAATGCAACTGCAGCAAATTAATCTTTGATAAAATAAATATTTTATTCATTCACATTTGACGCTAACAGGTCCTATATTTAATAATGGAAAATGAAATAAAGAGTATTGTATATATTCATGAGCATACAGCTTTCGAATGAATACGTCTAAAACGAATAAAATATCAAACGGTTATTAACTCAACCTAATTTATTCATAATTTTACCTTAAGAAAATTCTCTCTCTTATTAAGCGAAGTGGTTTGAATTTACCTCATTATATTATATGTCATTGGAAACGGTATCCAATTTACCATTGATAATGGTTACGTTCGCTGTCGAGCAAATAACTTGCGTTAGTATTTTCTAATATTGCGCCAATTCTGTACGGTGGTAAACTACAAATGTCTCGCTTTATTTTGCATTTCTGTAAATGTAAATACAGGTTAGAAAGAACTAGACAGGTAATCCTATAACTGTATTTTTTTTCAAAACTGTACCAACACGGGAAGACCACGAGTTGCACAGAGCCATAAAGTTAGATTATTCCATTGCCTATATCGCTTTGGAATACAACTACAGACTGAATTAAATTACTGGAATATAGGCGCTCTAATCGCCAGAAAGCAACAGTTTCTACCTTTCAAAATTGTATAAAATGTCATCCTACAGACCTGTTTTCAGGTGAGCAATGTTGTTTACAAAGGCATTATTACAAATAGGTTTTATGTTAAATTTTACCAGCAGTCGTCATATTGACCTGGAATAGTATGTAGCTCTTTTACAAGTTACAAATTTGAATACAGCAAAACGATTTGTTTCATGTTCATCGTCGTGTTATTTAGATTGAATATGCTCTTTGAAACGCAATATAAAATAAACTAGAGGATTTTAGTGTATCACCGTATAGATATGGCGCGTTGATAGATATAACTAATACAAGTTATTTGCTCGCGAGCCAATGTACAGTTTCTAAACGGTACATTGCATAACGTTTTAAAATGTGTTTACATGAAGATCAATACTATTTTCACTGTGATACTGCAATAGATCAGGTAAACTTTTAATCATTTTTAAGCAATTTGAAAATGTTAACTAAACACTTCATATTTCATTTATTGCATAGAGATTAATTTAAAAGATTTATATGTTTATAAAATTATTAATAAGTACTCATACCTTTTCTTTTTTCATTCAAGTATTTTATGTATTGTATGTCGTAATTGATTTTAAAAACCCGATTGGAGGAAAAGATTATTTCTCAAAAATTTTATACACATCAATGGTATTTATACTGTCGGAACATATGTCGTCTTATTTATTCAAACTGCGTTTTCTAAGCGTTGAAATAGTTTAAGGTCAATTTTTCAGATCTCAACCGAAGACAATTAAACATTTTTGTACAGATACGTTCAAAATTAAAGTTTACAAAACGATTGATTTTCCTGAGTGAACAGCACAGCACTTAATTAAACTACAACTCATGAAAGTCAAAAGTTAAGAATAAATTTCATATATAAATAGTTACAGTTAACTAAGATATTACTCATCACATCCTGTGACAAAAATATCACAATACCATATTAGTTATGAATGTTTCTGAATACATGAAACATTTCTACCAACGTTAGAAATAAGTCTTTCAAGACAATTGATAAGACTCGAATGGGTATTATCATGTTATCTAGATTACTCGCTAGGTACAGGTCCCCGGACAATTTTCAATTTTTCAATTCCTATTCGTTTTAGTTCTGTCCGGCAACCGGTATTTACCCAGCATCAAAATGGATATGCGTAAAAGCTGCTTTTGAAAAATATGTTCATTATTTTCTAGGCACAATGTCCGAGAGGAAAGCTGTTATCAAGAACGCGGACATGGCCGAGGATATGCAACAGGATGCTGTAGACTGTGCTACACAAGCTCTGGAAAAATATAATATAGAAAAGGACATTGCCGCCTATATCAAGAAAGAGTTCGACAAAAAGTACAACCCCACCTGGCATGCCATTGTGGGAAGGAATTTCGGAAGCTACGTCACTCATGAAACAAAACATTTTATTTACTTTTATCTTGGACAAGTCGCCATTCTCCTCTTCAAGTCGGGTTAAATATTTAGTGAACGTGAATTTAGATTGATCAATATAAAGAGATAAATATATTCAATATGTTTCACACTTCAAGGTTTATGTGGTTAGCATTTACATGACTGAGTAACGGTTAAGCGTCATTGACTGTTGGAAACAGTTTAACGTTGTGGTTATTCAAATCTGATAGATATTTTCTTTACGAAAACTTTAAGATTTGAAAACAAAATGTTTTAGTTTGTCATGAGTATTATTTTTATCGTTAGTGGCAACGTGAACGGTGCCTAATCGATTTTTTCTTGTAATATATATTGCATTCAATACAAATAAATTCCTTACTGATATGTAGTAGCAGGTTTTACCCTAAAATGTACATCATCAAATTATTATCATTAGCAAGACAGAAGGTAATATACAGTTTTACAAGTTTATAGAAATTAAAATATTTTGCCAAACAAATGTTTTCAGTTTGAAAAAAGAAACCTTACTTGTATTTTCAGTTACGATAAGTTTTATTCTATCCGAATGTGGTAAATCCAGCAGCTGATCAAATTACCGTTAAAGAAATTGTATACTATAAATTAAAGTAAATACACGAAATTATTAGCTTTTGTCTTGATAGCATTTCTTTATTTTGAGCTAATTTTATGTAGCCATTTGTTGCCGAAGTATTTTTCATGAGCATCCGTTTTTTCGTGAAATGTGTTCAATATTTTATAGCTTTCATAGACTGTTTTGAAATGTTATGCTGAATATAAGAAAATGGATGTTGGTGACTGATTTTATTGGGAAATTAGGCGGGTCCTCCGTTAATTATCACGGCCATTTTCATATAAAATTGGGCAATTAGTTTGCAATATCTATTTTTCCGTTTTTGTTGATAGTTTGCTATTTAAGTTCTAATAACTATGCTAAAATGTCCATACTTGAGTGAAAAGTTGTGATATTGTGAACTGATTTTATGTTTCCATAGAAATGAACCTCGCGACGTATATATGTAACTTCAGGATTCAAAGGCTTTGACACAGGCCTAATTAAGGAACATAGGTTCAGTTTTTAACTATATCTTCAAAATTGTCAATGGTCCAAGATAATAATAATTCCAAGAACATATCACTTTTCCATATAAAAGTCGAATGTGGAGTACTATTGTAAGTCATTAATTAGATAATTGAAAATAAAAAAAATATATCACCTACATAAAAAATATAATGTTTTGATGGTTCATAAAAGGGAAATACTTGTTAAAGAAATTATCAAAATAGTAAGATATAATACATTTTAAACATCCCTGTTGCCATAGTAAATTATAATTTTAAGAAACAACAGGGTAAGTTTATTATTATGCATAACCGAAAACATACCCAAATATTCCATATCGGTCACGAGGAAAAGGGCACAAAATCATGTATTTTTCCTTGTAAATGAATGAAAATGCGTTGCCGTGGAAAGACGAGCTCCGATCCATACACTTTATAAGCTTATAGAAATAGTGAAAAGGGGTAAAAATAGACATAAAACATACATGAAGAAGGAACACTACTTGGGAGTTAAAACTAGTTTACTGGCATCAAACCTTAATCGTTAAGCCTTACCATGTTCCCATATAACGAAACAGTATAGATAGAAGTACTTCTCGCTTAGCAACAGACGAAATAATAACCACAAGAACACAGTGTAAAACACAAAAGTATGCTTCTGTAAAGATATATTAATCTAAACCCATGGAAACGAAAACATATACTCAATGACTTTGCAGATGCCAGAACACCATCGGGAGACTGCATTAAGGGCACGAAGAAGCAGGACAGGGGACACATATCAAACCAGTCCAACCTAAGGGAGGAATTTAAGAGCTAGTTACCATGGAGTCCCCAACCTGTCCCGTCACTGCACAATCAAAGAGGAAAACGTGGTGACCAACTGTAAAAGGGCTGAACACGAACCATGTAGTGTGCCTCAGAACAATAAGGTCATAGCTACTTGTAATAAAACGTTTGATAATTTTGATAAATAGTTGTCAGATATGGCTATGCCTTGTAATACTCCATAAATATGATAAATATCTTGTCGCAGGAGAGTAGTTAAATTACTTTTGAATTTAATCACTAATTATGTTGATAAAATTAGCAAACGATTTACAAAGTTTATGATAACGATAACCGTGGTGAAGAGGCTTATTGGTAATAGCAATATTATGCAGACATGACTACAGACTCTGGCTTAAACAAATGATTTCAAACACAATGTCTTCTTTCAAGTCGTCACGCCTTGACCGAGGACCAAATGCATTGTCCCCACGATCCGTAGATCTGAGCTCTCCTTATTTGTCTATGCGAGAGGGTTGATAGTAATGTGATTGTAAGGAAAATATTATAAGATGATACATTAGTCATGACAAAGAAATGACAAGAGGCAGGGATTAATAAATAAGGTGACTCTCGTTCACTGGGATTCAGACAAAGTTTTTATAATTAATCAAACGCTGTAATAACTGGAATGCTCCATTTCAGGGATCAGGATTATTATCACTCTCTTGCACACCGGTTACATTAGCATTCACCTCTGTAGTAGGCTCAGGAAGTAGTTCCAAATCACGTGATAAAATCGATCACATGACCGTGGATTCAAAATTCAAAATGGCTTCTCGAACGCCGGTGAAAGAAAAACAGATAGATTGTTTCGTTTGTTTTACTGCAAATTCGAGGTCAATCAAGCTGAATGGTCGTAAATCCACCAACGAAAATTTTATAAGTAAGCTTGATGTAGTTTTAGGGGACAATAACAATTTTGTTTACATATTTATGCGCATAAGTGTAAAGAGGCATGAAAATAGTTCCATATTTATCTTCAAAAATATCATCTTTTTGTCTGATTTAACATAACTCGGATTCAACTATTCGCAAAGCCTTGTATTTGGATAATTAAAATTCAACTTCCATTTAAATAAAATGCAGATTTCCAGTTTTGCCAACATTCTTGACATTTAGCCTGTTGCAGAGGTGTATGGTGAGGAACGAACGAAAACTCTGCTTGGAGATTGGATTATTATGTGAATTGGAAAGCTGTATATAGCTGCATCAAAAGAATGTTGTCTCAATTGTTATCAAAAGATAACTTGCGCCGCTGAATGTGGGTGACGTTGTGATAAGTCTGTCTTAAGGGCCTCATGTACTGTTACACCGATAAATGGAGCACTGCCATTGTACGTATCAAATACATAAAAGATGTAAAGAAAAGATAATTATTTTTAATACTCTAAAGTTACATTTCCATTTGTGCATATAGCAATGTTTTGGAAACAACAATGAATAACGTCCTGCTTATTTAGAATGAGTAGATTCGTTTACTTTAATATGATATAAAACGAGAGGGTTCTTGTATACCATATAGCGGGTTAATTTCTGTGAGAAAAAATTATGCGGTTTAGTCTTAAAATGGGCCTAGTTTATTTCTGCGCTTTTTATTTGTGCGACCTTCGAGAAAAGCAGGAATTAATTTTTGCGTTTTGCATAAACCGGAAGTAAATTCTTTGCGTGGGAAATAGTTACCGCATTTACTACTTCATAATTAATGACTCAAATGCATATCGTTCTCGTCAGTTATGTCTTGGTGGCATTATCTAGGTCGGAATCTAGGACAGTGAAGTTGAAGCGCCGCTGATTTATGTTTATATCTTATTTCTTTTCATTACCGTGCATGATCAAAAATCCGAGTTAAAAATAAATACTGTAGGTCTAGTACAAGTAATTCATTTTGAAAGACATTTTCATACAATGTAATAATGCTGGTAGAAAAATTTACGATTTATTTTCAAATATGATACTAATGCAAAATCTAGTACAAAGTCCGTTCACAGTCCATTCAGTAACAACAGTTACAACACACATTAATTAGTTCGTAAACTTATCATAAACCTAGAGTGTTTTGTGATATACACTTGTAAAGATTACACACCCGAAACGGTAACCATTCATTCGTGGACAAAAGATTGATACAATAACAAAAGCAATCAACCACAATCGATACGGTGTGAATAACTTGACAGCAGACGAAAAACTCGTGAGATAAAGATAACGGATCATTATATTAAATGTAATATCATAGTTTATTTCTGCGTCAAAAATTAAATGTGCGGAATTTATTTCTGCGTAACAGCCTCGACCCGCAGATTTAGCAGAAATAAAAACCCGCAGAATTAACCCGCTATACGGTATCACTGTATAGAATTTTCGCGATAATAGGTAGCAATAATACAAATCATTTGCCCCACAACCAACCAACATTAACTAAACGGTACATTGAATAACGTTTCCTATCAATAATATATGGAAATGCATTTACATGAACTTGAATAAAATACTCAAATAATAACGAAAATAATATTCAACAGATCAGGTTACACTTTGTAAAGTAGAAATTAATATATCAATTTCATTAACTGCAAAGTGATTTATTTTATATAAAAAGTATTAAAAAGTTCATAACACTTTCATGTACTCTAAGAATTTAATTAAACTTCATTTTTACTTTGTTCTATTTTTTTTAACCCTTAGCTTACTGGAGGCAAGTGATTCTGCGTTTGCGGTCACAAGATCAGCGCGCACATCCTTGAAGTCTGATCATGGTCTGCACTGTTTGTCGTTTTGCTAAGCACCCCTTTTATGGTACTGTCCAAATTGAAAGATGGACTAGTTCATTATAGAAATTTAGCAGGTTAAGGGTTAATGATTAATATCACAAAGCTGACATGAAGTAAAAACATATTTGTCAACGGTAGTGGACTTTCATCTCTGGCAATAGATATCCCACAGTTTCGCATCATTAATGAAATGCTAATAGCCACTGACATTCGTATGATAGATGATGGTGATGGTATTGGAAGTGCCCTTGTCGGACATAAAGTAGATATCACGAATCCTGTAAACTGAAGTTTTACCATACTAAACTTCAGCGCGCATAGAAAAAAAATGGAAAATCAAAAGATCCAGACACTTCAGACATATGAGAAAAGTTTACTACTAGAAGTTCAGCAAAGTCAGAGGCGAGTGCATCTACATCGCTTTCATTGCGAAGGACAGTGTCTTCACACTGAGAAAAGAGAAGCAATGACAATGAAGCCTGACACAAGACGTAAGAAATGTGAAGAAGTTCTGCTGGATAAAAAGCTCTTTGCAAAGCTTAGTCACAGCAAGTGGTGTAGTTGCACAGGAATTCAAAAATCACCGCTCACAGCTTTGTATAACAAAAAGAGAGCAGTACTGAATCAAAAGAAAGCGTTGTCGAACTAGACAGAATCTCATGCTGAGACAAAATTGACTATTTAGTTTTAGCAAAACTCGTTGCCCATATTACAGAAACTCAAAAAACGGCCCTTGTGGGTGTGTACTCTAACTAGCAGACCTGAGCAGTTTATATGAATGTCGACGCAAGCAGTATTTTTGTAAACACAACCAGGCTAAATGAAAGACTGCTTGAAATTTGAAGGAAAATTAGATGAAGGGGCTATCGAAGATGCAGTTCCACAAAGTTCACTGGAGTTTGTGGCAATGATTGAGCATGACCCTTACATTGAATCTCAGCTAGAGAATGGTATAACCAAATCAGATAAAGCTATTGCTCAGCTTTTGCAGTACAACTGCGATGGAAAAGCACAAAAGACATTCATCCGATCGAAAGGCTCCGTTTGCCGTTAACGTTGGACTCCTTCTATTTGCAAAGACAAGAAAGCTACAGCTGATTGACACATTTTTAGGCCCCGAACCAGGGATGACCCCGTTTATTTGCCTCGTCATTGGCAGTGTAGGGGTCGAGGCGCACCCCTTACCTGCCTTACAATGACAATATTAAACACATACATCTAATTTTATAAACACAGTAATCAAAAAACAAGAAACCTCTATATCCTATCTAGTATCTTATTAACAATGATTATGATCATGATTCAGGTGATTACAAACGTTGTTTATGCCCGTTGTCACCATACCTTACCGGAACGAAATGGTAAGGCATGTAAGAGGTACACCTGAACAAGGGAAGAGAGACATGTTCAGGTTATCAATAGGTACGTCTGCTGTTATCTCCCTTGCAATAGACAGCGTCAAGAATACTACTGTCATTATATTTATTTTTACCGTATTTAATGTTTTCGCATATATCATAGCATATTTTTGAGACGCATGTTTGCATTGTATGATTTTGATCCGGACTGAATTTGTGACTATTCCATATTTGCCATTTGGTTTCGAAGATTAGTGCATTAATTATAGGCGATTTTGCGCCCGTGATTATATCGGTATGAGCAACAGTGTATGCAGTTCCCCTGTCTATTTTTTTTATACTTTTTCAATAATCTCTTGAATTTCATTCCATATTGGTTTGACTTTATCGCAATCCAAGAATAGATGGGTAAGGGTTTCTCTTTTATTGTTGCATATTTGACATAAACCTTTAGAAACTTTCAAAATAGCTAACTTGTGTTCCATGAAAATAACGTAGTGTAAAAATTTGAACTGGAACTGTTTGTTTTTTAATGACGACACGGAAGAGTTCCTCATACTTTATTCCAATTTATTTGATCTGCAATAGTTATTTTTCTTTCCCACTTTGATTCACAGGACAGTTTTTTGCTTGTAAAAGTAATAATTAGCGGTTTGATAATATCTTTAAGTTTTAAATTCTGTGGACATATAGATTCTCCACATTTATTAAAAAAAAATGTTAAATTCATTTGTTGTCTAGGCATTATGTGTATAGCAAACTGATTTATATAATTAGTTTATTTAACGTACATTGCAATTCACCAATTGTCTTTGTAGTTTTATTACAATTTATGTACAGTTTTGCTTATGCCCGTTGTTAGGTCTGAAGCGTGAGATCGAGAATTTTCATAATTTTTCGCTTCGCCATCGTGATTTCTCGCTTTACGATTCGCTCACATGCGCAGGCGATACGCGAAGTGATCTCAGAGTTCCAATCCAGTATCTGCATTAGTTTTGGAAATAGTAACTTGCACGCAAAACTTTAACCAGGATTTTCTTAGTCCAAAAAGGGGCATAATTTGGCCAAAATGTATGTCAGAGTTATGAGACTTGACCCAGTGAGGTTGGAAATTGACTTAAAAAAAGAACAAATAAGTCCCAAAGTTTTATCCCTTTAAGTAATAGCTATATATATTTGCACGCAAAACTTTAACTTGGATATTTTAAGTCCACAAAGGGGCATAATTTGGCCAAAATGCATGTCAGAGTTATGGGACTTGATGCTTTCACCTAGTTTTATAACCCTGAAGACACATGTAAAGTTTCATTTCAATATCTGCGTTAGTTTTGGAGATAGTAACTTGCATAAATAAATTTAACCAGGAATTTCTATGTCCAAAAGGGGAATAATTTGGCCAAAATGCATGTGAGAGTTATGGGACCTGACCTAGCGAGATTGGTAATTGACATAGAGAAAGAAAAGAATAAGTTTCAAAGCCATATGCCTTTAAATGATAGCATATGTACTTGCATGCAGAACTTTAACCAAGGTGTGACGCCGACGCCAGGGTGAGTAGGATCAGTTTTTGACTATGCCTCTTAAATTATCAATACTACTGCAGCAAATTAATCTCTGATAAAATAAATATTCTTTCATTCACATTTGACGCAAACATGTCCTATATAGAATAAAGGAAAATGAAATAAGAGTACTGTATATTTATCGGCATACAGCTTTTGAATAAATCCGTTTGAAATAAATGAAATATCAAACGGTTATAACGTCAACCAAATACCTGATTGTCAAATCACAATAAAAATCTTTCTCTGTTTAAGCGCAGTAATTTGAATGCAATTTTACTTCATTACATTTTATGTCATTGGAAACGCTATCCAATTTACCATTTATAATGGTTGCATTCACTATTTCTGAAATATAATAGGTCTACAGCTCTCAAATCCGGAAATATCTAACATTCAAGCCATATACTGAAGCTTTTAGACAACATCAAAAAGGACCTTTTGAATGATTTGACAAACTTCCAAATTTCTCCATATACTCTTGCTACGTTACGGATACCTGTGGGATTTGTGTTTATCCCGAGTACAAATATTTATATAGATAAAAAACTAACATGTCGTACTAAAGTCCAGGTTTTTTCAAATCGTTAGGAAATTGACTCCCTATCTTAATTTAGCAAAAAAAAAAGAAGTCCGCGCGAATACATTTAGATGGGGTGACCGCTGCGCCCTGAGTATAGACCAATGCAAATGCGACTTTCGTTTTCAAGTTTAGCCTGTCTACTTTCATTTTCTTTACTTCCGGAAAAAACTGAAGGTCGTCTGAGGTCACTTTATATGTTGTCAAAAACATACATATGCCTGGCGAGATTGTATAAAAATGTACCCGTCTTCCTAAAGAATATTTGACATCTTCTGTAACAAATTAGCCATATCATACATTGATACCTGTGCAGTACATAATAAATGGAAATGAAATGTGCAACATAATAAGACGGAATGAAAGGTGCAACACCATTCACGCCCCCTAACACCGACTTCTAAGTGGAATTCTATTATAGTAAAAATGAAAGTTCCATATGTTCCCAAAGAACCAGAGAACATAATAATACTTCTATTTTGTAATCATTTTGTGAAAAGCCTTCCTGGAAGGAGGGTTTGAAAAAAGAATAACAAGAACAGCTGAAAATCGGGCGGGCACGTTGTGGTTATATAATACCAGAAAGAAGAAGTAGTAGAATGATAAGGAGAGCCTTCAAAGTTGATACACTAGTAACATACTACTGACGTCATAAGGAATCAAAATCTCGTCATTTTCGACCTCTTCGCAGATCTTAAATACAGCACGGGTGTCGAAAGACATCCGTGGAAGCAGGGCATGATGCCACACTGACCTTAGTGAACATCTTAGAGTGTTAGCCCCTTTGGAGCGAACTGAACTGTTACGGTTTTAATTTTAGGTACTGATCCCGGTGCTCAATGTCGATGACAACTATTAAAAGCTGTAACTCATTAGGGTCCATTGGTATTATCGCTCATAAAGAATTTCATTGAGCAAAGTTAACGGGATATCGCCATCTACGTGACGTGGTCTAAAACACATAAGCAAAAGCTTCAGATGAATGATGCGTATTTTTCTGAAAATATTTGACTCCAATCAAGGAATGTAACTCTTTAAAACTAGAGGATTTTAGTGTATCACCGTATAGATTTGGCGCGATAATAGATATAACAAATACAAGTTATTTGCTTGCGAGCCAATGAACAATCTTTAAACGGTAATTACATAACGTTTTCAATGCATTTAACTCCCTGGGGTCGAAATGCGACTATAGGCGTTATATTTTCTACCCATGTAACGTCGATATGCGACTATACGTGCGTTATCAGGTCTCCCCAGGACGGCGATTGACGAGTATAGTCGCGGCACCGAGATCATGATGACTGCGGTAAGTACTTGTTAATTTTTGATAATCTTGACAAAAGCAAAATTACTTTGCATACTGGCTATTATTTCTTTGATGTAATAATTACTAGTTGTGCTAATAATTAGTTCCCTTGTTAAAATAAATGTCTGTAAATATGCGGTCATGTAAATGAAATAAAAAGACGATCTCCGCTGTGTTTCGTTCATACTGTATTTCAAAAGAGTAAAATAATGTCGTCGGCCAGAGATCTTTCTTAAAATGAAGAAAATATTTATTTATTATCATCCTGATTCTGAAATATCAGTTCCGTCGGATGATGATTCCGACGATGCGATTCCATTATCAAACAAATGAATGGTCAGAAAATATTAAGTTTTAGAAGGCTGAAATATTGGTACACTTGCATCACATACGATACAAATGGATAAAAAATAATACAACAAAGCATGTTTCATAAAATACAAAAAAATATATGTAAATAAACGCATGTTCGTAAATTTAATAATTATTCAAAGATGGATGTAAATATTACAACTTAACAGTCTCAGCGCGTGATACACAACATTTGTGTACATGTTTAGAAAGAGATTATACATCAAAATAAACCATTGATATTCACACAAAAACGGGTGTAAATTTCGAGTAATGCTGATGTAAATATTCAGTATTTACGATGCATTTCTATTTATTGCAATTTAATGTTCAATTATCTATTAAACGCAGTAGGTGTGTTAAAATTGTGAATATTTCGAAGTGAAAATTTTGTTCTATTTGGATATAAGCTACGGACGAAACTGGATATAAAGATATTTGTTCAAACTTCGAATATTTTGTAAGTATATTTTAATTTACATCAAAGTTAAAAACGTTTCCCTGCATGATTTCAACTGACTGTATGCGAGTGTGATTATGATAAGGTTAGATAATGTTCTTCGACGTCAGGTGGTAATTCTTATCCCGCCGCGGCAGGTATGTTACGATATCGGCCTCAGGGAGTTAAAACGTATTTACATTAAGATCAATACTATTTTCACTGTGATACTGCAATAGATCAGGTAAACTTTTAATCAATTTTTAGGTAATTTGAAATTGTTAACATAACACTTCATACTTCATTTAATTTAAAAAAATATATATATGTTTGTAAAACTATTAAGTACTCATACCTTTTCTTAATTTATTCAAGTTTTGTATTTAATATTTCATTTTGATAACCTGATTTGAGGAAAAGATTATTTTTAAAAACAATATTATTCAATATATACAAAAAATTGTATTTATACTTGTCAGAAAATATGTCATCTTATTTATTTCAACGGTTGAAACTGTTTAGGGTCATTTTTCAGGTCTCCACCGAAGACAATTAAACATTTTTTGTCATTAAAGCATATACAGCTACGTTCAAAATTAAAGTTTACAAAACGATTTGCACAAAATATAATTTTCCTTGTTGAACAGCATTAGAACTTCGTTAAATCACTCATGAAAGTCAAATGTTATGTATAAATTTCGATCATAAATAGTTAGAATTTAACTTTGATATTACTGATCAAACCCCTGTGACAAAAATATCACAAGACCATATAAGTAAGATTGTTCTAAGCGTTAAAAATAATATCTAAATATGTTCTAAATTAACGACTATTTGATAGTTTAGTCCTTAAAGCGTGTATAATAATTACGTTCAAAATTACAATTTGAATATAAAAACCGACTTCCCCGTAGACTGTAAATGTATTTTTCGTAACCAACAGAAAGTGTTTCTTATATCTTAAGTTTATTATGACCGTATAGCGACAAACGAGTCTCTTTTAAACAGTATTAGAATAGCGATAATTAACTTATGGAACGTGCACGGAATATCAGTTTTTATGCCCCCCTTCGAAGAAGGAGGGGTATATTGTTTTGCAGATGTCGGTAGGTCGGTCGGTCGGAATGTAGACCAATCCGTTTCAGGATGATAACTCAAGAATGCTTGGGTCTAGGATCATGAAAGTTGATAGGGAGGTTGGTCATCACCAGCAGATGACCCCTATTGATTTTGAGGTCTGTATGTCAAAGATCAAGGTCACAGTGACCCTTAATAATAAAACGGTTTCCGGATGATAACTCAAGAACACTTGTGCCTAGGATCATGGAAGTAGATAGAGAGGTTGGTAATGACCAGCAGAAGACCCCTATTGATTTTGAGGTCAGTATGTTAAAGGTCAAGGTCAGAGCGACCCGGAACAGTAAAACGGTTTCCGGATGATAACTCAAGAACGCTTAGGCCTAGGGTCACGAAAGTTAATAGGGAGGTTAGTCATGACAGCAGATGACCTCTATTGATTTTGAGGTCAGTTTGTCAAAGGTCAAGATCACAGTGACCAGGAACAGTAAAATGGTTTCCAGGCAATAACTCTAGAACGCTTGGGTCTAGTGTCAGGAAAATTGATAGTTAGGTTAGCCATGACCAGCAAATCACCCCTATCGATTTTGAGGTCATTAGGTCAAAGGTCAAGGTCACATTGGCCAGGAACAGTTAAAACGGTTTCTGATCTTCTTGTCCAAAACCATAGGGCCTAGGGCTTTGATATTTGGTATGTAGCAAAATCTAGTGGTCCTCTACCAAGGTTGTTAAGATTATTTCCCCGGGGGTCACATGGTTTATATAGACTTACAGAGGGAAAAACTTTGAAAAACCTCTTGTCCAAAACCACAGGGCCTAGGGCTTTGATATTTTGTATTAAAAACTGGATGGTAGCAAATAACAATAAATGTACTTCAGTTCAGGTATTAAGGAAAAATATTAATAAAATTAACGATATAAAATGATTTTTACTGGAAATGCATTCAAGTTATCGATGAAAACTGTTTTGAACATTCAAATAAGCCCTTTCACCGGCTTTGTAAAGACGAATTAATTGCCTTTTTATCAGTTTATTGCACAATTTGAATGTTGAAGAGTTTTGCAACGAAACAAAAATTTCTAATAGCTATTTCGATGTAATAACCTCATATTTTCGTGACTTTTATATGTCTAATTGATAGTACTGACTGTGAACTGTCTTTGTACAAAGCTTAGCTTTTCGTTTAAAACTTTACGGTCCTGATTGTAGCATGGAAATTGCCAAGTATGGAAATAAGAACTGGTAGCAATTGCTCGTTATTCTTTCCAGGCACAATGTCCGACAGAAAGGCTGTAATCACAGATGCGGACATGTCCGAAGAGATGCAACAGGATGCTGTAGACAGCGCTACACAAGCCCTGGAAAATTTTAACATAGAAAAGGAAATTGCGACGTACATCCAGAAAGAGTTCGACAAAAAGTACAATCCCACATGGCATTGTATTGTTGGAAGGTGTTTCGGAAGCAAAGTCATTTACGAAACTAAACATTTTATTACCTTCGCTCTTGGAGAAGTTAACATTCTCCTATTCAAGTCAGCTTGAATACTATAGTGTAATATTCTATGTAGGCCAAATTGTATTGTCCGAATATATGAATAAAACTGTTACATATAATTGCAAAGGGCAGGGTTCACGATTATATTAAATCGGCCTACAATATTATAAAATTATGAATTAAAAAATATTTTACATATGGCGTTTTTTTTTTATCTTTATACATGTCTAAACTTTATCAAAATACAATGTAAGTACTTGATCTTCTAAACGAAGATCGGTCGGCATAAAATCTTCTTGAGTGTACGCATGCATTGAATGTTCACTGTTAAACCTATGTTAAACCTTACCCTAACCTTTAGTCAGTATAGAGTACACTCAATACGTACGTACATCCAACAGGGGCAATTTAATGTTGGCGGCGAAGATCTGAGAATACTATAGTTCGGTTTTGAGGTCAGCCATGTTTTTGTATTTTTAATAATGGAACGGTCTGCTATTTTGGTAATATTATTTGGTTTGTGTTTTCGAACTTTTAATAATGGAACGGTCTGTTATTTAGGTAATGCACCAAATAACATTACCTAAATAACGAACGGTTCCATTATCAAAAATACAAATACATGGCTGACCTCTGGTGCTTACCTAAATAATGCTTACATAATCAATGGGTGACCATCTATCACTACATGCTGATATGCCTATTTTTTGTTGGGTTTAACGTCGCACCGACACAATTATACGTCATATGGCGACTTTCCAGCTTTGATGGTGGAGGAAGACCCCAGGTGCCCCTCCGTGTATTATTTCATCGCGAGCGGGCACCTGGGTAGAACCACCGATCCTCCGTAAGCCAGCTGGATGGCTTCCTCACATGAAGAATTCAACACCCCGAGTAAGGCTCGAACCCACATCGATGAGGGGCAAGTGATTGGAAGTCAGTGACCTTAACCACTCAGCCACTGAGGATGACCCATTCACATTCATCTTTCTGTATATTTGGATTTCCGACATTGCTATTTTTATTTTCGCATATCTATTTTTTAACCAATCAGGCGACTCGTTTCAATAGCATTTGGCTGAACCATCAAAATGGCGTCGAAACTGAAATAAGGCACTGCCTCAATCGGGAATCGATCACACGGAAGGCCACATTTTAAAATCAGTAGCAAGTAGATGATCCCTATTGCAACCAGCCATCAGTGTCTTGTTGACTTCTGCTCGTGTCCCTAATTGACTTCTTGCCTGTATGACTATGCATTGGGGGGGGGGGGGACATGCGCTTTTCTACAAAAACATCTTCTACTTAGAATCTAGTGCACAAACTGAACCCACTAGAGCTAATGTGGCTAAAATATTATCTTATTATTAAGTTATTAGGCATATAATTATCTATTCCGTGAATTTTAACAAAAACTTTTGATAATTTTAGGTTTTCATTTATTTATAATATAAACTCCCTTACATCTTTAAACAATGTTTCAGCAAATAACTTTTATTTACACTGCAGTTAGTTCATTTTTTTATGCCTCCGAAGGTGGGCATATTAAAATCGCACTGTCCGTCCTACCGTTACTTTGTAGGTTGTTGTCCGGGCTAGAACTCTGCCATCCATAAAAGGGATTTGATTTTGAAATAGCCTGGCATAAATGTTTAACTCAACGACGTTTCATGCGTAAGACTCAGACCACAAGCTCCAAGGTCATACTTTAAAGTCGAAAGTAAAAAGGTCTGTTTCGTGTCCGGTTCGTAACTTTTCCATTCATCAAGGGATTTTGAAATTACTTAGCATAAATGTTAACGATAATAAGACGGCGCGCAGTTGGCAAGACCCAGACCACTAGCTCCAAGTTTAAAGTCACACTTAGAGGACAAATGTCCGGTCCATAACTCTGCCATCCATGAAGGGATTTTGAAATATCTTGGCATAAATGTTTATCATAGTCAGTAAATGTGTCATGCGCAAGACCCAGATCCCTAGCTCTAAGGTCAAGGTCATACATAAAAGTCAAAGGTTAATAGGATCTTTTTCTGTCCGGTATAACTCTGTCATCCATGAAGGGATGTTGAAACAACTTGGCATAAGTGTTCACCATAATAAACGCAAAACCAAGACCCCCATCTTCAAGGGCAAGGTCACACTTAGAAGTCAAAGGTTAATATTGTACGTTTCATGTCCGGTTAATAACCCTGCCATCCATCACGGGATATTAAATTACTTGTCACAACTGTTCCCTATAACGGGTTGTGTGTCATGCTCAAGAACCAAACCAATAGCTCCAAGGTCAAGGTTACCTTTGGAGAACATCTGTTTTATGTGGCCTCAAAATGATTCATACCTAAATACTGACATATTTTGTGCAGACAACTGTAGATTCTTCGGGGGCGTTTGTCACTAGCTGTGACAGCTCTTGTTTGAGGTTCAATTTTAAATACTTACTTTATTTTGAGATTTATATATACTTGCATTTTTCCCTATAAAATGTCAAGGTCAGTAGTAGCTGTTTGTCAAGTTACTTTAAAGACGCACCTAAAAATAACTGTTTCCTTTTGTATTTCCATGATGGTAATCATACATTTTTTGCATGGAGAAAATGAGAAATAACAAGTATCTAGTTACAAATTGACAGTGACATATATTTATTTAAAAGTCTGAAACAATGTGTTTAATGTCTGTATACATTATTAAATTAATGTAGTAGTATGCGTGGTACTAAATGTATTAAGGTGAATTTAGAGCACTCTTTGTTTCTACAGTGCAAGATAGTTATTACTCTATATTGATAAAACTATACTGTGAAGAAAATGACTGAATAGGTTTGCAGAAAACAGGGCCTAAATTGCCCACCTGTCATCTTGTAGAAAAGCTGTATTATATAGTAATTATAACCCTGCTGATAGTCTTTAGGCGTTAAAACCAAGGTGGAAGCAGTAAGAACCCTGATGATTGCCAGTTATTAGAAAACCGGTGATAGGGATTTGAACCTCGTTGACAGCAGTAAGAACCCAGGTGATAGGCATTAGAATCAACCGCGGTGATAGCAGTAAGAACCCGGGTGATAGGTATTAGAATCAACCGCGGTGATAGCAGTAAGAACCCGGGTGATAACAGTAAGAACCTTAGTGGTTTGCATCAGAATTCTAGTGAAAGAACTAAACACAAGAGCTGTCCGTAAGACAGCGCGCTCGACTTTTCTCAGTGCTTGGCCCTGAACTAGAGCTTGCCAGTAAAAACTTTATAAAACTTCAACCAAAAAATCTAAGTTGAAAAGGGGTATATCTCTGTCAAAAATCAAACCAGAGTTGTGGGAATTGTTCATTCTGGTGTAAACTTTGATAGTAAATAACTATTTTATGTTTCAAGTCTATAGCGTTGATGGTTACAAAAATATTTGATGTTATCAAAAAGTTAAAAAATATTCTAAGTTAAAGAGGAGCGTAACTCTGTCAAAATTCTGATCAGAGTTATAGAGATTGTTTCACGTGGTGCAGATTTTGATAGTAAATAACTGTTATAAGTTTCAAGTCAACAGCTTTGATAGTAACAGAGATATTTGATTTTATCAAAAAACTTTACCCAAAAGTTCTAAGTCAAAAAGGGGCATAACTCCATTAAAATTAAAATTAGAGTTAGGGGACTGTTTCTTCTGCTGTAGACTTTGATAGTAAATAAATATTTTAAGATTTAAGTCAATGGGGAACATTAGTCAGTTACTTTCCCTGATTATGTCCAAAAAGTAGTTTGGTCCTTCCTCTGTTTTCATCGTTGGCTTCTTTGTGATTTTCATAAGCCATGCCTGTACTAAATTTCGTTGGATTGGAAAATGATTAAGGACAGGTTTTCTATTAGTGGCTCTGTGCTAAATTTAGGTTTGATTATTCATTTTCATTAAGAAACCAACACATAAATAGCAAATTTATTTTGACTAAACGCAACACCTTAGATAAACGTAATATAACAAAACAGTCTGAGGAATCTAACTGAAAGAGACAAATGTTTCATTTGTTATCCTTGCGCTTTAGTGTACAGCTTCTCAAGGGAAGTAACAAGGTAATGTTTCTCGTAGCTTTGATAGTAACAGAGATATTTGACTAAATCAAAAACTTTAACAAACGGCGACCCCGACGGCGGGGCGAGTGCAATAGCTCTACTTTTTCTTCGAAAAGTCGAGCTAAAAACCTATGATAGCAGCAAGAATTCCGGTGATAGGCACTAGAATCACGGTGACAGCAGTAAAATTCATGGTGATAGACATTAGAAGCTCAGTGAAAGCAGTGAGAACCCCGGTGATAGCAGGTAAAATCCCGGTGATAGCAGTAAGAACAGTGATGATAGGCATAAGAACCTTGGTGATATTCATTGGACTCCAGGTGATTGACATTGCAACCCCTGTAATAGCAGAAAGAACCCACCTTGACAGACATTAGAACCATGCTGATTGTATTAAGTACCTCGGTGATAGGCATAAGAACTCCAGTGATGGCAGTATGAACCTATGTGATAGGCATAAGCAACCTTATGCGTATCATAACATCCCGAGTGATAGACATTACAACCAATGTAATAGCGGGAAGAATCCCCTTTGACAGACCTCCGAACCATGGTGATAGTAGAAAGAACTTTTAAAAGCCCGATGATAGATATTTCAACCCCGGTGACAAGCAACAGAACCCCTATGATAGCAGTAAGAACCTCGGTGAAAGGCTTATTAGAACTCCGGCAATAGCTAAAAGGACCCCGGTTATAGGCATTGCAACCCAAGTGATAAGCATTAGAACCTTGATGACAGACATTAGATCCCTGGCGATAGACATTAGAACCCCGGTGATAGATACTAATACCCCGGTGATGAATATTAATAAAATCTGTAAAAAGTTCCTTTGGAAGCAAAGAATGCAATCAAAAAGAATAATAGCAGACTCAGTTTGATTGAGTCTGTTCATGAGAGGTAATGAAATGTGCAACACCTCTCACGTCCCCTAGCACAGGTTTAAGCGGAATTCTATTACACATGTTGAATTGACTCCATAATCCCGAAGGACCAGAAAATATAACAACACTGAATCCAAGTACGGGGAGTCTTTTTACAGCCGCCACACGGCACTTAATAATTGCTGTTGTGATAGTTAATAAAATCTATAAAAAGATCCTTTGGAAGCAAAGAATGCCACCAAGAAAAATAATAGCAGACTCGGTTTGATTGAGTCTGTTCATGGGAGGTAATGAAATGTGCAACACCTCTCACGTCCCCTAGCACCGGCTTAAGCGGAACTCTATTACACATAAGTTGAATGGACTCCATGATCCCAAAGGACCAGAAAATATAACAACACTGAATCCAAGTACGGGGAGACTTTTTACAGCTGCCACACGGCACTATAAGATTGCTGTTGTGATAGTTAATAAAGTCTGTAAAAAGATCCTTTGGAAGCAAAGAATGCAACCAAGAAGAATAATAGCAGACTCGGTTTGATTGAGTCTGCTCATGAAAACCCCGTTGTTAGATATTAAAACCCTGGTGATAGGCGTTACAACCCCGGTGGTAGCAGTAAGAATCAAAGTGATATGCTTACAACCCCGGTGATAGGCACAACAACAAGTGGTGATAGATATTAGAGCCTTGGACCCGGACCCGATTTTACGGAGATACTTGAGATTGTTAATTGACTTAAGTACGTTAATTTGCTTTAGAAAAATAAAACGTAAGCAAAATAACGTATTTAAGTCAATTAACAAACTGAAGTATTTTATGAAATTTGGGCCTAGTGTTAGTGGTAAGAAATCCTGGTGATAGGCATTACATCCTAGGTAAAAGTAGAAGGAACCCTGATGATAGACATATGATAGACCATGCATAGTTTTCTAATAAATCACTAGGGTTATTACCGGGGTTCTAATGTCTACTAATTACCGGTGTTCTTACTACTATCACCAGGGTTCTTACTCCTAATATTATAGTTATTACGTTTATTACATGTATTACATACATCGGGGTTCTACTACTACTAAAGGGGTTCTAATGACTATCACCGGGTTCTTACTACGATTACCGAGGTTCTAATGCCTATTCACCGGGGTTCTAATGCCTATCACCGGGGTTCTAATATCTATCACCTTGGTTCTTATGTCTATCAGCGGGGTTCTAATTTCTATCACCGTGGTTCTTATGCCTATCAGCGGGGTTCTAATATCAATCCTCTTGGATCTAATTCCTAACATCAGGACTCTTATTACTATCACCTTACTATCATCATTTTACGTAAGAATGACAGAAATCGATTATTTTTCGAGTACTTTTAGCTGTTCCTTGCAAACGAATGATAGAAATAAGAGAAATAAGGCCGTATGATACTTTTTAAATGAAAAGTTGGCATATTCTAAGCATCTGACACGTTTTTCAAATTTGCGTACGGACGGCCTATCTTTTTTCTCTATGGAATTGTCGAAAGACAATCCGTTTATTTATAAACTAGTGTATAACAATTGCAAAAACATGTATAACAAAGGAATATGTTTTCAGAAATATAAAGTGCATAATTATACAACGTTAGTCATTCTTTCATACATGTATTACATGTCTATTATTATCAAAATGAATTATTCAAGGTACGAATAAATTTGTTAAAAATTGGTTGTTTGACGCTGATACCCTCAATATTCTCAAGCTACTTGCTTGCGACAAGTAAATCAAAATATAATGTTCTAATCATATTAAGAAATTTCCTTCTTCAATCACTCAAAAAATAAGTTTTAAATATACAATAGGCTATTATACTAAGTATTATGTAAATACTTTGATATTTTTTTTAGTTCAATTTTATATCCGATAACTAAATATTCTAGATTTTTAAAGGATTTCGAGATATTACATATTTCAAAAACCTCAGCTATCTTTAGCCAAAAATCTGAAAGATAGCTGCAGTTAAGGAAAAAAAAGGTCATAGTCTTCTACATTATTACAGTGGTAACATAAAGGGTTGTCATTAAATTTCCAAGTAAAAAAGATTGAAGTTTATGGCGATAATACAATTGCTAAATTTATACTTAAATTGTTTGATTTTAGTGTCAAAAATAATTTTGTCCAAAACATAATAAAAAGAATCCCACTTAATCATATGTCCAAACCTTTGTTCCCAATAACTATGTAGATATGGGCGTTCGAATATTCTTTTTAGGAAAATATTATATATATCTTTATTTCTAATATCTTTCAACAACTTATTTCCTTCAACAAACAAAATTGATTCTGTTTTAACTCGTGTGTTGCGTGACTCGTGCGAATTTAATGTGTCTTTCCAAGTTTAAGGTATTCACACTGGCCACAGCTTTATCAGAACAAATGGTTCCAACGTTGTTTGAGCGGTGAATTTTACGCAGATCAGATGGCGAAATATGGCCGATACTATAAATTTCCGGTCTTGTAAGTATGATTTAAAAAAAATTTCTCCCCGTTGAATAACGAATCAAATGAAAACGATGGGTGCACCTGAAGCGCAAATGTGTCCATGTTTTAGCACATGTGTCCATTTAGCTGAAATTTGTGCCGTTTATTCAAACACTTCTGTACTGTCCGGTGGGGGAAGGAATTTTTTTTAAGTTTTTGACAATATCGCATCAAATATAGTGTTTATCGGGAACAAATAGTTATTAAAACACTTTTTATGTAAAGGGCTACTTCTTAAAACAAAGCCTGTGTATTTCAAAGGAATTATTAGGGTTTGTTTCTGAAAATCGGCCGAAAACCTAATGCAACGCAGTTTCGAGTGGGTCGCCATGCAACGCAGTCAAGTGGATACCGTTTTGTGTCTTACTTGCGAAGTCTTATCCGTCTTAAAAAGTCAATAAATTTAGATCGTTCTATGTCATTAAAATGATCCCTATGCCATTTCTAATATATTGTACTTTTACACTGTTATGGTCGCTAACATTTAACATATTTTTGCGGATAACAACATGAAAACATATAGCGAGGATGAAGTTCTGTGTCTTACTTTTCGGGCTCTATTTCTCATACAAAAAGTCGTCCATGATGTACGTTAACACCTTCTCTACCATTAATGCACGCTTAATTTCCTGTAAATGTAATAAAAGTTGTTTTCTTTTCCCTTCTAAAATCAAGTTTTCCGTTCAACTAGCATTGAGTATCGCATTATCTGGAACATTTCCGCGTCTCTGGCTGTTCCTTATTTCTGATATTTATCCCCTGTCTTTCCCGAAAGTGAGTAATTTTAGCCCAGGGCACGATGAAGATTGTTCCATTTATATTCACTGAGTTGAGCTATCAAAGAAAGGTCAAGCGTATACTATACAGCCGTCTGCAGAAACGATGTATGTATTGAACACATGTTACTTTTATATTTACCTTTTATTCTTAACCTGAGGGAAATATTGATTAAACAATGGAATATCTGAAGTGATTGTTGTTTTATATGTACGGTAAATGTTTTATGGAAGACAATGATAAAATGACACGATTGGTTAATAAAACAAGACTTAACCAAATGAATAAAGGTCGGCAATAAATCTCCCGCATTCAGTGTACGCAGAATGTGTACTATCAAGCCTGTTTAACTCTTAACCATAAGCTTTACATCCAATAGGGACGATTCAATGTTGGCACTAAATAACACGACTGACAATTTAAAAAGCGCGAAGTACTGTGACTGCCTAACAGTGGTTGCTAACATCCAGGAGCTCAAGGAGGCCTCGAATCGCCTCCGGCCTCCAGAACCTTCAGGCCCGCCGGGGAAGACCCCAGCAGTCCTAGGCCTCCTACCTGAAAAGTTTGATTCTACGCCTGTGCTGTTCGCTTGATCTATAATGACGTTGCCAATTTGATATATAATATGGCGTTATTATTTCAATCTATTCATTCTGAAATCATTTCTTTATGAAATTATATTCAAGATATATTTCCTGTCGGGATGCAGTCATGGCTGAACCACATTTCCTCAAGCAAATTTCACATGGACACTTAACGTCAGTAACTCTGAGGAAATATTCCCAAGTTCATGAAGAGAAAAAGTAGTGCGACAAATGTTCCAAAAGATAATAGGAAAGGGTAGATTTCAGGGGAGCATATTCCGATTAATAATATATACATTTACATAAACTTGAATTAAAATACTTTAATAATAACGAAGATAATATTCAACAGATCAGGTTTCACTTTGTATAGTTGAAGTTAATTTATCAATTTCATGAACTGCAAAGTCATTTATTTTATATAAAGTATTAAAAAGTTCATAACACTACCATGTACTCTCAGAGTCTAATTAAACTTCGTTTTTACTTTGTTCTACTTTTTTGTTTTTAACCCTTAGCCTGCTGGAGGCAAGTGATTCTGCCTTTGCGATCAGGGCAGACCAAGATCAGCGTGCACATCTTTGAAGTCATGGCCTGCACTGTTCGTCTTTTTGGTAAGCACCCCTCTTACCAGTTAATGGTACTGTCCAAATTGAAAGATGGACTAGTTCTTTATAGAAATTTAGCAGGGTAAGGGTTAACGATTAATATCACAAACCTGACATGAAGTAAAACATATTTGTCAAAAGATTTTTATTTTAGCAAATTAATTGTAAAAATCAAATTTTTAATTTCAATGGTTTGTTCAAAGCGCGAAAAATCAGTTTACACATTCTACTCTGAGGCCTATTTGATAAATGTTTCGTTAAAAGTAGTACAATTACATTCAGTGCTAATGTAACTCTTTAATTTTGAATTAAGACTTTAACGCATATTTTAAGTCTAAATATAACCATACACTTAGATAATGACAGTTGTTGGAAGTGCATGCGAGTCTATTAGGATTGTATTAATTTAATCCAACATTCAAATAGTTTTTTGTGTGCGGTCAAGGCTCTTGGTAGATCTACTAACCTTCTATTAGCCCACTGGATGACTCCGTTGCATTGCATTTTCAATTTTGTCGTGCTGGGCTACTTATGAAAGTTCTATATTTTTAAATATCAATTTCAATTTAAGGCCGATCGATGGAATATCAACTAACATAGTTTTATTCATTTTATGATACACGTTAGTGTCAAACTGAGTGTGCTTACGGTGTACTGGTATCCGGTGAAACTTCCATGTTTAGTATAGTTTTCTAGTCCTGATCGTCACATCGTACTTTCACAGTTAGAAGCATTTGTTCTCCATTTTTTCTCAGGCACAATGTCCGATAGAAAGGCTGTAAAAAGAATGTAGACATGCCCGAGGACCAGCAACAGCATGCTGTAGATGAGACTTTGTGGCCGAGAAGTTAATGTCGCTGACTTCAAATCATTAACCCCAAAACTGTGTGGGATCGAAACCTTCCTTAGGGTTAAACATTAGTGCATGTGATGAAGAAATCCTGTTGGCTTCTGGAAGATCTACAGCCCTATCCAAATGACCGCCCGTGAGGAATGATTCCAGGGGTAACTGGGTCTTCCTTCACCAGCAAAAGCCAGGAAGTCGCCCTATGACCCATAAATGTTTTCGTGTGACGTGTGACGTCAAACTCAATAAATAAGTAACAAGGTCTGTATTTGACTCTAATGTGGAGGACAGAGGCATACTGACATCTGTTGAATCGTTATGGGTAACATACAGTGATCCTGGGGAACTCTGAAGGCAAAGCATTGTGCTCTAATACTGGGTGAAACAGGTGACCTTGCTTGCCAAAATGAGCATTCAAAACAAAAATGCCATATACTGGAACTACAAAAAAGAAGTAAAGTTCCAGCAGTACATTTATTCGTTATTTTTCCTCAGCATTCATAGACTTTTTCTCTTTTTCTGTAGTTTGATAACTGGGAATTCTTAAAGAAAGAATGCTTCCGCGTACCTATTAAGGTAATTGTTGGGAAGAGGCAAATGTAATGTTGTGTACGTTATATGCAAAGCATGAACGCAGGTTATTATTTAAATACCAACTTACTAGTCAGGTAAGTATGTGGTTAACAACCTGCGCAAGTGCACTTTCCAGGTTAGCACGCTCAATACTAACCCTATCACAATGATTATGTAATAAAAAGAGCCAAGCGGTAAATATGATACAATCATAGTCTTGGCGTGTTATGATAAAATCATAGTCTTGGCGTGTTTTGGGTCAATATATAGGTAATAATTTTATACTTTTTACAGTTCCTTCAATATTTACATAATTTGTCATATCTTTGAAATGCTGCTTTAAAGTGTTTGTATTTGTTAATGGTCTGTCTCGTGGTTCTGGATGATTATCAGCTCCTATCCAAAAAGCACATTTATACGGTCATATGTGAAATGTACACACAATGAAATATATGCGTTCATTATCCCGGCTATGTACATTATTCTGAAAGAAGCAGCACTTTGCTTGTTTTCTTAGGCTCTGCATTCATATTTAATTGCGACAACATTTATACTAGTATTAGAACCATTGGTTGATTACTTGCACTTTACTTGGCGCCATATAACCTATGCTGTTTTGGTGCGCCGTAATACCCAAATAAATAAATAAATAAATAAATACTTGCACTTTAATTTATCAATACGATATAAGGTAAGGTCAAATAGTATAATACAACATATATTTATGGATTCACCTTTAGAATAGCATCGGCCTTAACATTTTCTATGTCCAACAACTTTTAAAATATTATATTTGCTGTTTAAACAACTGTTCTGTTATTGTATTTCTTAAATAAAACATACGCGCATGTGTTGTAGTCAATTGTTGAAATGCTCATGAGCACTTATTTTCTGATGATACAGTAGCCCGCCTACTTTTCACAAGCGTAGAGTTCCGCTTAAGCCGGTGCTAGGGCTCGTGAGAGGTGTTGCACATTTCATTACCTCTCATGAACACACAATCAAACCGAGTCTGCTATAATTTGTTGCATTCTTTGCTTTCAAAGGATCTTTTTAAAGATTTTATTAACTATCACAATAGCAATCTTTAAGTGCCGTGTGGTCTCCACGTACTTGGATTCAGTGTTATTATATTTTCTGGTCCTTTGGGATCATGGAATCCATACAATAAATGTGTAATAGAGTTCCGCTCAGTCTGGTGCTAGGGGGCGTAAGAGGTGTTTCATTACCTCTCATAAACAGGCTTAATCAAACAGAGTCTGCTATTATTCCGCTTGGTTGCATTCTTTGCTTCAAAAGGATCTTTTTACAGTTTTTATTTTTTCTTTCTTAAAGTTGTCACTAGGTGATATATCCAATGATATTAAAGACAACTTGATGATAAATATTATAAAAAGAAAGAATCGAAAACAGATGTATAGTCCGAAAATGGTAATATTTATCATTTTCTAATAATTGAGGAAAATTATATCATATACCAATTAAATTAAAAATGATAATCAAAGAATACTCCTTGGTTAAATTACCATCAGTACATAAAGTTTTGTTTGGAAACAGCTAACGAACTTACTACATATACTTATTAATACACCCGCACATTCAGGTGAATGAGACGATTTAAGTATATCACCGTATAGAAATAGCGCCATGACAGATAGAACTAATGCACTTATGCAATGCAAGATTTTTACTCATCACCCAAGGAACTATCAGTAAACGGTACAATAAATATGTAAAAATGATATTGTAGGACTCTGCGTTAAAAACCTCCACTCAATACGAAGATACTTTGAAAAGGTGATACTTAAATTGATCAGGTAAGCTTTTGAATAATTTAAACGTTAAATTAGTGCTTTGTATTTAATTGCCTGCCAAGAGATTTATTCAGAACAAACATAGCAGATACTAATTTTATATTAAGAGCGTTTTTCGAACAAAAATGCAAATTTTAAACAAGATTTACTGAAATGCTTTTTATCTTATTTGCAAATTTGTCAGATGCTTAATGTCATTTCTTGTGATGGTTGATATATATAATGTTACATTTTTTCTCCTGCCTCTGACATACGGCATTATTTCTCTTGGTTTTTAATGTACATAAAATATATTGAGATTTCAAGTTCGATTGTGATGTATTTGTTTGAAACAGTAGGTTATATAAACTTAAATAAATTCATTGAGTGCTTAATGCATCTTAGATATTGACTGAAGCCTTTTCTTAAAAGTAATCATGCTATGAAGGCCGAACGCGAAAGTTCAAAAGATTCTCTTGTTTTTAAGCCGAAACTATTTTCAGAGTTTAAATCAATGTGACATTGACGTTTGACCCACTGATCGTCTTGGGCATTACGTTTTATATGTGCACATATATTGAACACAGGCAGTAATCCCTGTAGTTTGACGATTGTATACTAAACCATGGCCAATCATTAGTTAGTTAGCGGACTGAAGCTCTATTAGCGTACTAGCCCACAAAAACAATAGGGGTCATCTTCCGACCGCAGATAATCATGCTACAAAAGTTGATTACTGTAAGCTTTTGTATTCTCTAGTAACTGATCGTAAAGCAGACGATGGGCCGAAAAATCAACAAAGATCAACAATCAGCAAAATATTAAAAGGGCGTTTTTCTTTTTAATTTTATGAAAGAAGGATTTGTATCGAGTTTACGCCTCATGATAATTACCTATAAAAGTTTGTGAACAAGATGAAATTCAAATATTGCAGGTTTGCACTGATGTGTGTAGTTTTTACCAAACGTTAAAGGTTTTACACAAGCATTAAAATGCAATAAAACCAGTATTTGATCAGTTATGTAAAGTAATTTTCAAAAACATTATGAGGACATATTTAGCCCTATATTACATATAAGTTCAAATTTCCATATAAATGAATTAGTAAGTGTGCAAAATGTAATAAGTGATAATTGGAAAGGGTTGGGGTAGCAGTAAGTGTTGGGTGATTTGTTTTACATATATCAAAAGTCCGTATGAGACATGTAAAAAAGGAAGCGTTAGTAGGAGTGGTGGTGTGCGGGATGTGGATGAGAATTACAAAGAAACCACATCAGGGATACCAGCTTGTAGAAACATTTTGAGATATACAGTGACATTGAGAAGCGTGTCATTTAACCTGAACCAGTCTTTGCTCAAAGCGACCTTGACCTTTAAGTAACCTGCCCCTAAACCATTAGATGTCAGCCCCTTTATAAGCTCTATGCTTAAGTGGGTTTGATGATTTTAAGGGTAGTAGTTAAAAAGAGAAAGTTTAACCAGTTATTTAGCTCACTTGTCACGTAGTGACAGGGTGAGCTTTTATGATCGCCCTTCGTCCGTTCGTCCGTCCGTCCACAATTACTTGTGAACACGATAGAGACCACATTTTGCAAGCAATTTTGATCAAACTTGTACAAAACTTGTATTGGCATGATATCTCGGTTCTTTTCGAAAACTGGCCAGATACCATCATGGGTTCTAGAGTTATTGCCCCTTAAAGGGCCAGAATTTGTTATTTCAGCGTGCGTCAACAATTTCATGTCTGCAAGATAGTGGTTTCATTTATGATTTTATTTTAACCAAACTTGCAAACAACTTGTATCACTACAAGATCTTGGTTCCTTTTTTGAACTGGCTAGGTCCCAGTATGGGTTCCAGAGTTATGACCCATGAAAGGGCCAGAATTAGCTATTTTGACCTTGTCTGCATAATAGCAGCTTCATTTAAGACTTGAATTTTACCAAACTTGCACACAACTAGTATCACCATAAGATCTTGATTCCTTTCTTGAACTGTCCAGATTCCATTATGGGTACCAGAGTTATGACCCTTGAAAGGGCCAGAATTAGATATTTTGACCTTGTCTGCACAAGAGCAGCTTCTATTATGATTTCATTTTAACCAAACTTGCACACAACTTGTATCACCATAAGATCTTGGTTCCTGTCTTGAACTGGCCAGATTCCATTATGGGTTCCAGAGTGATGGCCCCTGAAAGGGCCAGAATTAGCTATTTTGACCTTGTCTGCATAATAGCAGCTTCATTTATGATTTGAATTTAATCAAACTTGCACAAAACTTGTGTCACCATAAGATCTTGGTTCTTTTCTTGAACCGGCCAGATCCCATAATGGGTCCCATAATGGGTTCCAGAATTATGGCCCTTGAAAGGGCCAAAATTAGCTATTTTGACCTTGTCTGCACAAGAGCAGCTTCATTTATGATTTGATTTTAAAGGTGCAAAATAAAGACAAATGAATAGACATAAATCTTAAAAAAAGACTACACATTTTGAAATATAGTACTAAACATTACGATAGCCGTGCAATATTCCCTTGAAATCAACACATGTACAGAGAAACAAATGATTGTTTCTGTATTTTCTTAGACTAACATGGGGGGGCATTTTGTCCTACTTTCGTGTTATCGCTTTTCCTGTATTTCCATGATGGTAATTATGCACGACTTGCACGAAAAATATGAGATGTACAAAATTTAAATTTAAAATTGACAGTGACATGTATTAGGCCAAGACGATGTGTTTAATGTCTAAAATCTTATTAAATCAATGTAGCCATGTGTACATAAATAAGTGTATTTAGGTAAATTTCAATCATACTTTGTTTCTGCAGTGTAAGACAGTTACTCATTTATATTCTTAAAATTATACTGAAAAGAGATTATTTGAAAAGGTTTACAGACGAAGTTGCAAAAACACTTTTATTCGGGAAGGACCTGAATTGTCCTTATGAAAACTTGTAGTATAGCTGTATATTACATTTATTATAAGAATGATTGTCATGAAGTTTTTGTGAGTTACAAAATTGTTGAATTTCATGTGCTAAGTTTGTAAAAATGACGTTATCGTTTGGGCATATGATATATTTTGCATCTATTTATAAATTATAGCCTCTTTTCGGAGGATTCTTCCGAACTTGAAGTCCGAAGATGCTCGACGGGTTCATGACTATTTGGTCAGAACCGATGCAGTGGGCCATATTTTCAGTAAATAGGAAGTCTCAGTTACAAACTCTGGTTTTCATATAGTACTCGTTCAGGTTTTAGTAATGGACCTTTAACCAAACTTGCACACAACTTGTATCACCATATGATCTCAATTCCTTTTACTTCACTTCAAGGTCAAGGTCACACTTAGGGGTCTAAGATCATATAACTTTGTTTTGTGTGTATATTGCTCTGCATTTGCGTTGCATTGCAGTGCTATTGATTTTATTTGGCAGATCCTTCTTTTGTTCACTTACAATAATTTTTTTAATTACTTCCCATTTATGTTACTCTAAATAGCTTACTTAGTAACTTTTTTATTATTGGCCACAGGGCAAAGCCGAAACCACTTTTCTGTGGTACAACATGGATGGTACCTCCAATTTCTAGGTGTATTTGACATATCTGTACCTTGTAAGAATTTTATTTTCTTTTTGGTTAAATTTCTTCCATTTGTTGTTCCTGTCCTTTGGACTTAGATTTTTTTCTGAGGACTTAGATTTATTTTTAATTTCTTCCTTTTGTTGTTTCTGTCCTTTGGGCTTCATCAATCAAAATTTTGCTCCTATCCTCCTCTGATGTAATCCTTCGGGCATATATTGCCCCGCTTGGCGGTGCTCTTGTTATGTTATTGTGTGATTGTGATGGTTCTCATTTGTCATTGATTTCATAATTGATCTTGATTATGATTTTTTGACCTTCTTGTCCTTAAGTGCAATAATAACAGGTGAGCGATATAGGGCCATTATGACCCTCTTGTTTTCAATATTTGATCCAGTGGCCTTAACCCTTAGGATTCCTGACCCTCAACTATCAATTGTCTGTCTCCTTCCAGTATCAACCCTCGTATGAAATTTGATTATGATAGGAGCAACAGTTCGAAAGATATAACGAATTGAGAAGCTTCCTATAAAAACTTTAACCTGTAGGCAATGGCGTCGCCAATGCCAGGGCGAGTACAATAGCCTGGTTATTCTTTGAATAGTCGAGCTAAAATGACTTCATCTGAGTGGGTTCTGACTGATAATGATCTGTCAAACTAACTGAGAATAATTTACTATTTGATTGACGACAGAAGGACGCATCGAAGGTTGAAATGACTTAATCATCTTGAAAACATAATGATTTGATTTGATCCCATTAGATTATACACCAGCAACAATGGCTGCAAGTTTAAAATAAAGTCAGTTTACATTTTTGGAATGTCGCCGGCTATTATTTGTTAGCAAAATTGACGTACCGAGTTTTCAGTATAAGTAGTGTTCGAGTTTTGAGGTTAAAATAACTAAAATTTGGAGATAGTATTTTTAATTCTGTTCAGAAACGTTCTATCCTGTTAAAAATTAGTACTTGTATATGCCCACAAAAGATGTTGAATTTGAGATAAAAAGAAAAACGTCCAGCTGTTCGGAAACGATCAACCGACAGTTGAAAATTGATAATAACAATTAAATGTGGAACTCTTTTATGTTGTTTTTTTTTTCTTTAATAAATGCATATATCTCTAATATTACAATATATTGCTATATTGCTATCCTGTAACAGATATAATCATAATAATCATTCCAGGATTAAATTTCACAGGATCTAAAAACAACACTAACTTGTCTTTTGAAAAATGCATCATCCGCCTTGTACTTTAATCTGTCTTTAAATAAGCATTGAATAACCAGCCTATTATAATTTAACACGAAATATAAGTATGCGTGTTGCAATAGGACAGGTACCTAGTGTTTGTGTAATCGTTATTACCGAAAATACCATCTGTCACACTCTTTGAAGGATTTGAAGGAGAAGATTATTGTTATTTTCAGAAAGTTACTGATACATGTATAAGTTATTATGTTTTTATGTCCCCTAACACCCCCAGCCCCCCACACCACGCCCCATGAGTGGTGGCGGTACGTAGATTTGGTCTTGTCCGTGCGTCACTCCGTGAATCCGTTCGTCCGTCCGAAGTTTGTGATGCATCTAGCTCAAAAAGTATTTCATATAAATTGATTCAACTTTGAGTCTTTATCGTGATATGATCTTGCGCTCCTCATATTTTTCGTCTGGCTTCGCCCCCTATTTCCAGATTTATGGCCTCTGATATAGACAAAAATGCACATTTTCGCGTTGTGACGCGCCTAGCTCAAAAAGTCTTTATCGTGACATGAACTTGCGCACCTTCTATTTTTCGTCTGAGGCTATACCCCCGTAAGACAGCAAACATTTGAATAATTGCCCCTTATTTGTGACAAATGTACCAGTGGGGGCATACCATGTGTCCTACAGACACATTCTAGTTTTCTGATATTTTGCCATAACGTAACAGGATGAAAATTAGATGAAAATTAGATATGGTACAATAAATGTTCTAGTAAAATAGGATAAACATTACTAATAATAGAAATCTGATTCTATGTTGATGTAAATGCAATTTATCTATACGGACATTATGTTTTCAATCCCCTTTCAACATGAAAACCTTCCTTTAATTAAATTCCCTTTTTCTGCAGTACATTTTATTACTTATAACTATAATGATAATATTTATCAATCGTCTGTAGCTATCCTAGCATATAAAGATTTGTTCCATCTTTTATTATTATTTCATTGTTATGGATTTTCTATCTAGAACTAGTGCTTGCACAAGAATTTGCATTTTGTAGTACTTTTATGAAGAAAAAAAGATTTATATTCAGCTGTTGTATAGATGTGTCTTAGAGAAAATGTTAATTCCATTTCAACGGTTTGTTCTAATATTTTGTATGTATATAAACAAGAAGACATTTGAAAAGGTCGTCCTTTTCATTTACGTCAATGAAAATTTTGACAGCTCGGAAGATTTCAATGGAAAACATATGTCTTCAGTGTGTTTAATAACAAAACTTCAATTCAGGTATCAAGGAAAAATATATAAAATTAACTATACATAATGACGGTTACTAGAAATGCACTCAAGTCATTGATAAAAAGTAATTTAAACATTCAAATAGATCCTCTCACTGGCTTTGTAAAGACGAATTAGTTGCTTTTTATCAGTTTATTGCACAATTTGAATGTTGAAGAGTGTTGCAACGAAATGAGAATTTCTAATGGCTATTTCCATGTAATAACCTCATATTTTCGTGACTTTTGTATGTCTAATTGATAGTACTGACTGTGAACTAGCCTTTGAACAAAGCTCAGCCTTTCGTAAAAACCTTTACGGTCCTGATTGTTGCATGGAAATTGCTAAAAATGAAAATGAGAACTGGTAGCAATTGCTCACTTCTCTTTCCAGGCACAATGTCCGAAAGAAAGGCTGTAATCAAGGATGTGGACATGGCCGAAGACATGCAACAGGATGCTGTAGACTGCGCTACACAAGCTTTGGAAAAATTTAGCGCAGGACAAGACATTGCGACGTTCATCCAGAAAGAGTTCAACAAAAAGTACAATCCTATCTGGAATTGTGTTGTTGGAAGGTCTTTCGGAAGCAAAGTCATTCACGAAACTAAACATTTTATTATCTCTACTCTACTTGGAGAAGTTAACATTCTCCTATTCAAGTCGGCTTGAATACTATAGTGTAATATTCTATGTAGGCCAAATTGATATATGAATAAAATATAATACATTCAATTTCAAAGGACAAGGTTCACGATTATATGAAATCGACCTACAATATTATTACAAAATTATGAATTAAAAATATCTTAATTATGGCATGTTCTTCGTATTATGTCTTTATCAAAATAAAATGTATAGTAATTTCGATAACTTCTCAGATAGAAAAAGAAGAGTTTGAAAACCCCTGAAAAGGTAAAGACTGGTTATTCCTCTCTATCTTGAATTTAGTATAGAGCACAGCCCTCGGCCACGAAAATAATTTGAACTTTAGTTGTAATTCAGTATTGCTATTTGAATGTAAAATACTTAAGTGGTCGACGGCTATGATCATACTAAAAATAAATAAATTTCGGACTCCTTAATAGGTTTTATTCAATCTGACTAAAGTACTTAATCTTCTAAACGAAGATCTGAGGATGACCCATTCACATTCATCTTTCTTTGGATTTTTAATATTGCTAATTTTATTTTCGCAAATCTATTTTAATTTGAACCAGTCAGACGACTCGTTTCAACAAGCATTTGGCTGAACCATCAAAATGGCGTCGATGAGGTAAAATGAAATAAGGCACTGCCTCAATCGGGAATCGATCCGACTTCGACTTTAAAAGAACTATCTAACCTATTTAATTAAGTCAGTTAACAAACTTAAGTATTTTCATGAAACTTGGACCTAGTGATAGGCATTACAACCCCAGTGATAGTAGAAGGAACCCTAATGATAGACATTAGATAGACCATGCATGGTTTTCTAAAATGTCACTAGGGTTGTTACCGGGGTTCTAATGTCTACTAATTATCGATGTTCTTACTGTTATCATGGGGGTTCTTACTACTATCACCGGGGTTCTTATTGCTAATAACTGAGGTTTTTTTTTCAACTGCCACCGAGGTTCTAACGACTAACAACGGGGTTTTTATGTTTATTACATGTATTGCATGTGCCGGGATTCTGTTCCTACTAAAGGGGTTGTAATGCATATCACCGTTCTAATATCTATCACCGTGGTTCTTATGCCTTTTAGCAGGGTTTTAATGCTTATCAACGGGGTACTAATATCAATCCTCTAGGATCTAATGCCTAACATCAGGACTCTTATTACTATCATAGGGGTTTAATGCCTATCACCGGGTTTTTAATGTATCATGGTTTTTACAGATATAAATATTACAGAAGTGTAGATTAAACGCTAGAAAAGTGTCTCCGCGCATGCGAACTGAACGGTGCTTATTCCGGTGACTAGATACAGAAACTTATTAATATGATACCTCTAAAAACACGAGGGCGCAGTCATGATGCGGTCGTTATAAGAATTATAAACATGAAAAACTCAGGCTAAATACAGATTTTTAAACTTCTACTTTCACTTTCAAAATGGTGAAAACAGGACTCTGACTGGCTAGCGGAAGGGTTGTCAGAACGAGCACGTCTTCAGATCCAAAGCATAGCGTTAATTGGAGATGTACTTTAGTCAGATTGGGGTTTCATTTTTTCTTACAGGATCAATATATAGTACAACCACGGGCACTCGTTTCGATCAATAAAAATATACAATGCAATATTATACCCCTCTAGCCTGTAAATCACCAAAGGGTGCGAAAGCCTTCTGGTACGTAAACTTTATGGGCGGTGTTCTCGACCGACGATTTTTTATTACGGTACACGTAATAGACAACTGGGCACCTATTGCAGTAGAAAGTGTACAAATTTATCTATCGATGTAAACCAGTACCATATTCTGACCATGATTTCTGTTCGAGATAAAATCAACTTTCTTCGCCGTATTTTGCTACCCGCTCAGCTATCAAACATTTATTGGCATAACTTCCGGTAACTATACTGAGTAAATAAAGCAGGCGTGTATAAAGTATGCGGAATTTTGCTACCGGACATAAAAAAAACACCTAGGGGCGCCCAGTGGGGCACAACATTACTTCTGGCAAAGAACGTATTCAATTTAGAGATCTCAAAATGGATTCATCCATGACATTTCCTGTAGCTACATGGTATGTAAATATAAAAGAAAGCATTTGCGCACACGTGTCTACTTGTAGTGGATAATTCTGGCACTCGATGCGGTGGTCAGACATTGCTGTATCTGAATTTTCTTTAAAAAAAAAAAGCAATGGGATTTTCGTTGTAATAGTTTGTACAACACTCTTATCAATCATTTAAGTAAACTAAGTGGTAACGTACAACATGAATTCCAGCATACAAGCATATATAGGGGGTCTATGTAGGACACAGATGATCTCCCATGGGCTACCCGTATTGGACCTATATTGGTTTTGCAATTTTGGCATTGTTACGCACTAGGGTAGTTAATCTGTCTGGATGTAGCCTTCGGTTAGGAGCTAAATACTTTCAGGAGGACTTGGCCGATCGACATGAGAAAGCTTCTTCAAATGTATTAGGTCAAAGACTAGGAACTCTGTACTAACAGTTTATGAAGTTTAATTTGTGTATTTTCTTATAAGTTACACAAATAATTCAAACACAAAGTATCAACGAATAAAATGTTACACGAACTACATTAAATTTCAAAGGAACTCAGCAATTCACAAGATACCACGCAGTGTTTATAATGTCACACAGTATATATGTAGAAGACAGTGTTAGCTTTCCATAACTTAATTAAATGCAGTATTAACTTGAGCATTAAACTCTATTCATCACTTAATATATCTCAAAAGGCCTAAATAATTTACCATTCAGCAATGAGGACTTGTAAAACATCAGTACAAATATTCATTATTAAGACTGTATAGGCTTTCCATAACTTCAAAAGATAAGTACATGTGTACTTAGTAACGTTCATTTCAATAAGGCTGTTTTTGCATTAAATCCACTTGAAAAAGTAATATAAAATAAATGTTCCTTCAAATCTTCTAAATGTATATCAAAATTACTTCAGCTTTATGTTAAAATGTGCTTACACCAATATAATTCATGCTGAGACTATTGTATTTGAATCTAAGATAAAGACTGGTAAAACTCTCAGGACTAGCAAAAACGTGCTCTTAAGCTTATTGTTCAGAACTGGAATGACCCAGATGGTCACAAATCTGGCCCTTTTATAGTAGGCAGGAAAATTGACCAAGAAAAATTGGTCAAAATTGGTCACACGGTAAATTTACCAAATAAAAATGGTCAGTGACCAAAAACAATTGGTCACAGTGACCAAGTGACCAAACATACTTGGTCACAGTGACCAAGTGACCAAAAATAATTGGTCACAAGCCTTAATTAATGGAGAATTCTGTCAAATGCTTCAAAATGGATACTTTATACAATAAAAGAGTGATTTACAGTAAAATTATGTACCAGGGGGTTAAATCTGAGGTTTTTATTAGCTTTATACATCTTTAAAGATGACAACGATTATGTTTGCTGCTTAGTAACGGAAGTAAACAATCCCACAATGCAGCGTAACCAATACACCTCCTGTCAGAAAAATGTGGCAATTACAGTGAATTCTCAGGAAAATAAAGCTGATTTACACAAAATAGGATTGAATAAAAGGATGACAGTTGTCTTAAACAAACATTTAAATAACATGGAGTGATTGTGCAGCTGCTACAGTGATTCACTTACAGGAAAAACGATGTAAAATGCAGATAAATGTAGAAACGAATCCAGTCCAGAAAGTAAACAAACTCCACAAACATGGATTAGAATCTAGATTAAAAACGGACATAGGACTGTATAATATGTGTTTGATCGGTCATTTTATCTAGATCAACACATATGTTTACAATTCTGTGTTACGTTACTTGCAGCTAAAGATGAAAAACAAGGAAAAATGACTAGATTTAGCACCTGAGATGAGCAAAGTATGTGGTAAGTTCTCATTATCCGGGGCATTACATTACCCCCTTCTTTTAAAGGCAAAACTCCGATTGCCTTACTTTACATAAATAATTGAATAATCTCAATGTAGACTAGCGAATTAAGTATCTGAGTTTAAAGATTATCACAAAAGCACAAAAGGAACTGTTAAACAATTTAGAGTCCAAAGACTTTAGATAAATTCCTTAAACATTTAACTGATCAACACTAAAACAACTAACTAATTGTCTGGGCTACGCCCTATTAAGACATCTACGCTTTAACAGTCACCTCCAAATGTCAACTATTCAAACGGCTTCAATGTTTTAAGTATAAATTTTCACTATCAAATCAGTGACATAGTCTTAACTGTTTATTTCATTCGTATGAATTGCGCGCACATACAGCACTGATGATTAAGTTTCTTAAGGTTATTCAGTTTCTATAGTTAAACTCGCGTAAATTCATTTCCGCTATCAATCTACAAGTTTATTTATAAATAAATTGCCTTCACTGGTCCATTGTAGTTTCAGTTACAACACACTAAAAGTGTTTCTTAGCATATGCGGCGACTATTTATGGAGATTAGTTTCAGTTCAATACAAGTCTAAGTTTAAATTTTGAAATGTTTTATCATTATCATTGTTTGGTAAATAATGATATTCAGTCGCGATCGGATAATAACGTATTTTGTACAGTTTTAATATTTCCAGTTAGAGTTAACTTTGGTTACTGTACTCTTCACAGATGGTTTAGTGTTCTCCTTATCGGCCTCCTTGCTGTTACGGTCGCGTCTGACATCCCTGCTCGGTGACTTCTCCGGTTCCCGTCTCTTCTCCAGCACCCTCTCAATGCGTTCCAAGCTAGCCACCGCCTTTACCAGAGTCTGATCAGTGCATCTAAGAGCTCTACTCCCTCTATCGATAGCATCAACAATGCTCTTTGCTGCTGACTCTATGGCGTTCACAATAGGTGACAGGTCCACAGGTGGGCAGTAAGAAGGGGTTGGATCATCCTCCTTTGCCTTCTTATTGCTACTTTCTTCATCATCATTTCCTCTTTTCTCCGATTTACGATTGCTCTCTATCTCTATCATTAAAGGGTCTGTTTCTGAAGCCACTCGCATCAGTGCAGGAAGAATGTCCTCGTACGACGAATTATCCCTCACCGGCTCATCCATCAGGGGAGTCTGCTCACCCTTCCCGCTGGTACTGTTGTTACTGCCTCCCCTGAACTGACCAAGTGTAGAGTTACTTGGTTCACTCGATTGGTATAAGTCTTGGAGGCACATAGTCGTTGGCATAGTCTGACTAGAGGTTTGAGTGACTCCAGGGAAGTGATGCCCAGGCTCTGGCATGTTTGAGTTCAAGGTCGAGTTAACCGTGGTCACCGTTGCTGTGGTCACCACAGTCCAAGAGGAACTCCTAGTAACGCTGGCAGGTAACGGAGGCGTGGTCAGCACCTGTTGGGCCCCACCAAACACTGGGAAATAACTGCTAGTGTTGCTACTCCCAGTAGCAACTGGCATGGTGAACGTGGCGGTGTCTTAGGAGGAGTTGTAAGCACCTGCTGGGGTCCACCGTATACTGGCAACTGGAAACTTGGGACACTACTCACTGCAGCAGCTGGCATGGTCATCAAGGAGGTGGTCCTAGGAGGAGCAGAAGTCAGCACCTGCTGGAGTCCATTGTATACCGGGAACTGAATGGTACTGTTCGCCGGAGCAGCAGGCATTGACAAGGAAGGGGCCTGGTACGGCATTTCAAGGGGACTGCCCTTGGCCCAATCTGGTAAGGACAGGGCATCGAAGTCGTCCTCGCCTTCCTCGAAAATGCTGTCTCTGTCATCCAGCGGATCCTCTTGTCTGGTGCACTTCCTGCCGTGGTCTTCATGAGTGAGCAGGATCATGTCCTCGTCTCCAACATATTTGGGGTTGCTTGACCGATTCAGCACCCTGGAATGGTCCACCTTGCCACCGGCCTTCGCTACTTCCTCCTTGTGCCGCCTGTACTGTGAAATGTGGTTGACCAGTGTGTCCTTGTCAAAGCACCGAAAGCTACAAAGGGAGCAGGAATATGGCATCTGATCAAATGGCACGTGATGCTTCAGAATGTGTGCTACTGTACGGCCTCTCCTATCGACCTTCAGACATCTTCTGCATTGGTACTGTCTCCCACGATAGGCAGCTTTCCCCTTACTACCAGAAGCCTGAAATATTTAAAAGTATGCCAGCCTTTAATTCAATGCCAAAGCACGGGCTAAGTTGTTAATGTTAAATTAAGACATGCACTTTTGATTGATACAGGTGTCTGAATGAATTCCTCATTAAAGCTTTTTCATACAACACTGCTTTAGCATGCTAATCAGACTGCATAAACTTTCATTAGGTACCCTTTCTTTAAGCACTAGCTGCAGCGTAATTTCAAACACAGTGATTTAATAATCTCATTTTATAACTTTATTCCGGGAAGAAACTTTAAACATATTCACTATTCACAGGTTAAATTTTGAGTATCTTGTGCCTTCCTAGAATTCCGATATGCTTGCTAAACATATTACGGTTAAACCAACATATCAAGGTAAAATGTTTCACAGCAACAATTATTCCTCTAATTAAATTAAAAAATTACACAAATCTTATTTCACATGTTTATTAAACATTTTAATGACATACACATATTCACTCATGATAAAATATCTTTAATGCACCTATTTCACAGATGAACACGCTGTACATCAATATTCTACACACACAGGGAAAATATTTTAAAGATCACTTTTGACATAATAGACACACTGAATTCATTTGTTTTCACTAATTCTGTCTTCTTAATTTTTTAGCCAATGAAATGATCCACTTTGGTAGATTTTCCCCTCTATACGGCTTTAATTTGTTGTGGTGAAATAATCTTTCACGGCCCTGCCTATCCATCTGAATCACAAATGACAGGTCGGACTGCTTCTTCTTGACTAGGTACGGGCCTTCAAAGGCCTTCTGCAGTTTGGGCATCACACCAACTTTCCTAGACTCGTTCAAGCACCATACGGCATTTCCCACCTCATATCGATGAAAACTTTGTCTGGTATCATACAGTTGTTTGCTTCTTTTAGCGTTGTTTTAAGGTACCTTCGAGCCACTTCATGTGCCCTTTGGAGATTATCCTTCAAGTCTTCAACGTAACAGGCATATGACGGTGTCTCTTCAGCATTCACATCTTTATGACCGAAAATAAGGTCAGCTGGCAGGCGCACCTCTCTTCCAATTGCCAGTAAGTTTGGGGTTAGTTTTGTCGATTCATTTGGCGTAGATCTGTAGGCACCAGCCAGGCAACCAAGATTCTGGTCCCACTCATCTTGCTCTCCGACCAGGTATGCCCGTACCATCTTGATTAAAGTTTTGTTCATGGCTTCGGCTTGACCATTCGACTGAGGATGTCTGGCACTTGTTCGAGTCTTCTTCACCTCCAACATGGCACAAAGGTCTTTAAAGAGTCGACTTTCGAAAGACGCACCTTGGTCAGTTAGGATCGCAGTAGGAGTACCCCACCTGGAAATGAAGTCGTTTAAAATTCTGGACGCACATTCCTCGGCTGTCTGATTAGGTACTGCTATTACTTCTGTGTACTTGGAGAAAAGATCAGTAAGAACCATGATGTACCGGTTTCCCCCTGGTGTTAATGGAAAAGGTCCTGTGAAATCAATCGCCAGCACGTCCCATGGAGCTCCGGTGATGATGGGCGTCATAGGTGCTTTTGGCGTCTTTGGTAACCGTTTGTCACTTTCGCAGATATCACAGTTCTGTATGAATAGCCTTACATCTTCTACCATGTTGTACCAGTAGAAACCTTGGACTATCCTTGCCTTTGTTCTTTTGACTCCAAAATGTCCGGCCAATAATGAACTATGCGACTGCTTCATGACCTCTCTTCTGAGACTTTGTGGTACCACTATCTGTGTAAACTCACCGGTGTTGTTGTCCCTTTTGAACCTTTTGCACAGCATTCCTTGGTGATCCAGTAGAGCGCCCCAAATAACCCAATAGTGTCTTGCTGTTGGACTCCGTCCTGACATATCTGGAACAGATGGCCTCGCATGGTCTTTAATGGCATCTAACAAGAAACCTATATCCGGATCGTCTTGCTGCAGGCGACTTACCATTTCAGTCGTGTAACCATTCAACCAACATTCGACGCTCTCCGGTTTGCTTCTGCTTCCTGTTGAACCATCTGATGTGATCGGCTTCTGAGTGTCATTTGCCATCACTGTCTTTACTACATTAGAAGTGTCTTCAGGCTTGTCTTCTGCACTAGTGTCACGGTCTTTAAGCTTCGCTCGAAGGTCAAGGTCCATGATATCTGCTCTTCTCTGGCACTTGCGACAAGGTCCACATTTCAATGGTTCAAACATATCGACTTCAGCACAAGTGCAGTCATGGGGAGTTGCGCATCTGGATAGGGCATCGCAGTGACCTTGTTTTTTACCTGGACGGTACTCTATCGCAAAATCATAGTCCGCCAAAATTTCGATCCAGCGCGCGATTTTTCCGCTAGGTTCTTTTAACTTAAACAACCAGACAAGAGCCTGGTGGTCTGTATGGATCTTAAACCTCCGGCCTAACAAATACTGACGGAAGTACTGAGTGAAATAGACAACTGCTAGCAGTTCCTTCTCAGTCACACAGTAATTCCGCTCAGCCTTGTTCAGTCCCCTACTAGCATAGGCAATAACAAGTTCGCGTTCGCCTTGCATTTGGCTAAGGACCGCGCCAATACCCAAACCCGACGCGTCTACATCAAGCTGAAATTCTCCGCCAACATTTAGGGGATATCCCATTACTTCTGGACTTATGAGTTTCTGAAAGGCTTCCTCACAATTAGCATCCCATACAAAATCTTTACCCTTCTTGGTCAGTTCTGTCAAAGGTTTAGCGATTTTTGCAAAATTTCTGATAAAGCGACGGTAAAAGGACCCTGTGGCGACGAACTGTTTAACTTGTCGTGCATTCTGCGGTCGTGGCCAATTGACAATTTTTGACACATTATTCGGATCAGGGCGGATTCCTTCACCGGAAACAACGTGGCATAAAAAGACAACTTTAGCTTGTAACAGGGAACACTTTTCAGGTTTTAGCTTAAGGCCGGCCTCCCGCATTCTGTCCAGGACTTGGGCTACACGGACCACATGCTCCTCAAGATTACATCCAAACACGATAATATCGTCTATATAGACAAGGCATGTTTCCCATTGCAGGCCTTGAAGGGCTAGCTCCATCGTTCTTTGAAATGTTCCTGCAGCATTATTTAAACCGAACGGCATCCTTGTCATCTCATAGTGACCATATTTGCTGCAAAAAGCACTCTTGGGAATATCTTCAGATTTTAACGGTATTTGGAAGTATCCGCTAGTTAGGTCGAAGCTACTGTAAAGTGTGGATCCGGCTACAGCATCCAAACAGTCCTGCACTCTTGGCAAAGGGAAGCCATCTGGTTTAACAAGCGCATTGACACGCCTGTAATCGATGCATGGTCGAATCGCACCTGACTTCTTCCGAACTAAAACAACTGGTGAAGCCCAAGGAGAAGTACTCTTTCTGATGACGCCTTTTTGTAATAGATCTTCTATGGCCCTTTTTCCTTCTTCTGCATATGCAAGTGGCACACGTCTAGGCCTTTGTTTGACGGGAGTTGCATCCCCTGTGTTGATTGGGTGTTCTACAAGGTTTGTAATTCCAAGACCCCATTCATGTTTTGAAAACACATCACCATATTTTAGAAGGAGTCCTGCAATGACTTTCTTTTCATGCTCTGATTTATCTTCTGTTGACTTCTTGTACAAGACTTTTAGGTGTTCAGGCACTGCGTGCTCCTCCGCCATTTCAAATGGTATCTCAGATTTTATGCTTTCCCCGATGTCTGTCTGGACCCTTCGTACCCGGCATATATTTTCTTCTTCTTCTTTGTGCTCCTTTTCAATAATGACACGAGTGACAGCTTCGATCCTTTCAGCAGTGCCTACTACAGCATTTTGTATCAAATGCATTTCTGTCGGGTGCGGGTTCAGGACTCTCACTTTGTTTGTAGTAGTTCCGTTGATGTTAACAAGTGTAGCTGCCATAGCTAGCTGATATTTTCCTTTAAATGCATTAGTTGCTTCCACTAAGTAATTTGCTTCTTGGTCCGCGTCGTCTTCCTCGACTCTCTCAATGTAGACATCTACCAGGGCCTCTGCTTTTGCCGGCACTGTAACATCATCAGCTACCGTCACCTTTCTTGTACCTTTGCGGCTTAGTTTTGGCAAACAAGGAATCTCTTTCCCACCCATTACTATAACTTTTTTACTAAGGAGTATGTCTGCCGGTCCATCTTTACTTCCCGCTAAAACGTCACAACCCAGCAATGCGTCATGTTCAATATCGGCCACCACCATTTCTTTCTTGGTCTGTAGAGGCCCCATTGTAAGGTTGAACTCCCCCTTACCCCACTCTTTTATCTTACTACCCCCGGCGCCGCGTAGCCCCGCCGAGCCCCTCAGCAATGGCCTCTCACCATCTGGTAACCGCTGATATACACTGTAAGATAAAATAGCCTTCGAGGCCCATGTGTCAGTAGTGAAAATCACAGGCTCACTTTCAACCATACCACGTACAAACACGCCTTCTCCAAGTCTTTGTTGTGCTTTACAGCTACCGGCCGCCTCCAGTAAAATACTGCTGGTTGGATCAGTTACTGTTTTGCCCTCTTCTAAAAATATACTTTCCTTTACATGGACCTCTCTCTGGGCGCGAGAGCCGGTCCCCTGTAGTTTAAAGGTTGTCCATGCTTTACGCCTTCCCTACCAGGTGACATGTCTTTCTTTTGGCTTCTGTTCCCCTTTGCTGGACACTCCCTTGCATAGTGGCCCTTTTGATGGCAGTTAAAGCATTCCACATCTTTGGCCCTGTAAGGTCTGCTTTCTTTGGCACGTGCACAGGAAGCTTCCAGTTTCTCCACTCTCTGTAAGAGACGCTCTAGAAGGTCCTCTTTTGCAATTTTTCCATCCCCTTAAGTACCAGGCTTTTGCTGCTTACCTTGACAGGTTGCGGCATGCTCTCTGACAGGTACTCTGTTAATACCACTGACCGTACATCCTGAATGCTCAGTTGAGGTTTGTATGTCATCTTGCACGGGTACATTATAAACCTGTCTAGTAATATGTTTGTTGCGCCTGTCGTACCGGCAACCATTTCTCGTTTGGATAAGGTTGACCACGTGGTACACCGCCTCATCGACATCTTTCGGCTCTTTGTGGTACTCCACTTCGAACTTTGCCTCTTGATCCAGGAGTCCATCTAGAAATCGTCTCACTAGATCTTCATCTCTGATCTGTCTATTCCGGTAACCATGTGCTTTTCCATACAAACATTTCAATCCTGCTACATAGTTTTCCACCGTTTCACCTGGCCTTTGATTTCTCTGGCTAAACTTTGCAGCGAAGGAACGGCTGGTTTCTATCCCCCTGTACTGCCTTGTTAATTCAGATATGAGCTCATCGTAGCTATGCAACACCTCAGCTGGTAATTGCGAAAACACGAACTCGCTGGCTTGTCCCTCTAATCTGGGAAGTAGATTGTCAAGCTTGTCATTTTCTGTCCATGCATACCGCTGAGCCATTGTCTCGAATTTAGCCACCCAAACAGCCCAATTTTCCTTGCCGATGAAAGGTGGTATTTTCACCTCAGGCCCCCGAGGCTGGTAGTTTCTGCTATACCAGGGCATTCTTTGTCTGTGTCTTTGCTGAATCTGGTAATCATCAGTGATTGGTGCTGAATAACCTCGATTGAAATTCCGGTCCTGTGGAAAACAGTTATCTTCCATGTCTGTGACTCCATCTTGAGGCCGCACGTAATTACGTGCAGGTCCAAAATTAATTGCAGCGGTTCTGGTATTATTTACACACGCTTCTTCCGCTTGTTGGGTTTGTTGCTGAGTTAGGTTCCTTAACTCTGTAACAACATCTTTCAAGACTCCATGCATATCCCTCATCATACTACCCACTTGATCCTGGGAAGTGCTGTTCTCATTGTGATTGACGAAGGAAGTGTTCATAGTTGTTGCATCTGCTTGGCCTGCCCTGTCTATGGTATGAGAAGATGCTAGAGATTGTCTGTCATCATCATCTGTATCAATATCAGTGCATTGGTTCTGTGCTGCCTGTCGAAAGAAAATGTCGCCTCGGCTGTCGACAGCCTGTGGTGGGCACTCGCTTGTATTTTCCATGCTGGCTTGGGATCGTATCACTGGATCCAGGTTTGAACTGTTTCACTGGATCCCACTTCTGACACCAAAAATTGTTAGCCACTAGGGTAGTTAATCTGTCTGGATGTAGCCTTCGGTTAGGAGCTAAATACTTTCAGGAGGACTTGGCCGATCGACATGAGAAAGCTTCTTCAAATGTATTAGGTCAAAGACTAGGAACTCTGTACTAACAGTTTATGAAGTTTAATTTGTGTATTTTCTTATAAGTTACACAAATAATTCAAACACAAAGTATCAACGAATAAAATGTTACACGAATTACATTAAATTTCAAAGGAACTCAGCAATTCACAAGATACCACGCAGTGTTTATAATGTCACACAGTATATATGTAGAAGACAGTGTTAGCTTTCCATAACTTAATTAAATGCAGTATTAACTTGAGCATTAAACTCTATTCATCACTTAATATATCTCAAAAGGCCTAAATAATTCACCATTCAGCAATGAGGACTTGTAAAACATCAGTACAAATATTCATTATTAAGACTGTATAGGCTTTCCATAACTTCAAAAGATAAGTACATGTGTACTTAGTAACGTTCATTTCAATAAGGCTGTTTTTGCATTAAATCCACTTGAAAAAGTAATATAAAATAAATGTTCCTTCAAATCTTCTAAATGTATATCAAAATTACTTCAGCTTTATGTTAAAATGTGCTTACACCAATCTAATTCATGCTGAGACTATTGTATTTGAATCTAAGAGAAAGATTGGTAAAACTCTCAGGACTAGCAAAAAAGTGCTCTTAAGCTTATTGTTCAGAACTGGAATGACCCAGATGGTCACAAATCTGGCCCTTTTATAGTAGGCAGGAAAATTGACCAAGAAAAATTGGTCAAAATTGGTCACACGGTAAATTTACCACATAAAAATGGTCAGTGACCAAAAACAATTGGTCACAGTGACCAAGTGACCAAACATACTTGGTCACAGTGACCAAGTGACCAAAAATAATTGGTCACAAGCCTAAATTAATGGAGAATTCTGTCAAATGCTTCAAAATGGATACTTTATACAATAAAAGAGTGATTTACAGTAAAATTATGTACCAGGGGGTTAAATCTGAGGTTTTTATTAGCTTTATACATCTTTAAAGATGACAACGATTATGTTTGCTGCTTAGTAACGGAAGTAAACAATCCCACAATGCAGCGTAACCAATACACTTCCTGTCAGAAAAATGTGGCAATTACAGTGAATTCTCAGGAAAATAAAGCTGATTTACACAAAATAGGATTGAATAAAAGGATGACAGTGGTCTTAAGGTATTAGGCCCCTAATAGTAATGTTTAAAAAATGGCATTTGCTTGGTATATTCTTACAGTTGACCGTGCTTCGCACTTATATGCAAATTTTTAAAAACATTTACCGTGCCGTTTTTTATAAATTTTGTGTAATTTATGGTATTTCCTAAAGCTCCAGTTGAGACAAATTTCATAGTGGTGGCCTTTATCTAAAACGTTTTCAGAGAATTCATTATTCCATTATTTTTTACGAAAGAAACATCAAACTATTGGTAAACAATCATAACACTTAAAATAAAAACTGTCAATATCATTTTTTCTAGGGTGTCTCGAGTAAACGGATTTAATCAGACAGAATTCAAACTCCAATATTGAAAAATTATGGTCGAATCCTGCGGGTCTGTTTTGAATTTTGCTCACTTCATTCAAAAATAACCTTGGGGCAGAAGTAAAACCTACCTATATTTCTTCCACAATATGTAATCTAAAGAATGAAAGCAAAATAGAGAACTTTTACCGCATGTAACTCAGTATTTTTAAAGATGTCTAACTCTACCCCTTCTGCTTTAGAGGTAAATTCACTTTGAACAGCAGGAAATCGCATATCAAATGATTTTTTTCCCACTTTTGTACAATAAATCAATAACAAGTCTTAAAAGAAGTAAAAATTACTAGAAAAAAAGGAAAATAAGAAAAAAAAATTTGTTCCCAGTAGGGCTTGAACCTACGCGCCCCTGAAAATTGCTGTCAAGGTAGGTTTATGGTAGGAATTGAATACTCTTCAAAAAGGAGGTACTCTACTATGGGCCTAATACCTTAAACAAACATTTAAATAACATGGAGTGATTGTGCAGCTGCTACAGTGATTCACTTACAGGAAAAACGATGTAAAATGCAGATAAATGTAGAAACGAATCCAGTCCAGAAAGTAAACAAACTCCACAAACTTGGATTAGAATCTAGATTAAAACGGACATAGGACTGTATAATATGCGTTTGATCGGTCATTTTATCTAGATCAACACATATGTGTACAATTCTGTGTTACGTTACTTGCAGCTAAAGATGAAAAACAAGGAAAAATGACTAGATTTAGCATCTGAGATGGACAAAGTATGTGGTAAGTTCTTATTATCCGGGGCATTACACTATATAGTACCAATTTGTGTTCCTTATGGGTCCCAGGTATTATACCACCATGAGGAGCCTTTCTGAATCTCTTATCACATACAATATGGACCGTTCAGGGCAGTTTTAGGATTATGCGGATCTTATTTTTGATTGATACTGTCAGTATTGCTAGAGCTCTGCTCATGTAGTTGTTTCGGGGTGACAATGGACTCCTGATCTATTGCACCTCAAAGACACTTCATCACAGATTCTTTGAAAAGACATTCCGAAAAGTGAAAAAGTGAACACGTCCGTGCCAATTATGACTATTTACAAAATATCACATAATATATTTGCAAGTATTTTCTAGAATTAGAAATGACGACCTACAAGATTAGAGAAATGGTAATTTAATGAGAGAAAGATTTCCACAGAACATGAAAAATGTATAAAAATGCCTTGAAATATAAAGAAAGGATTTAGACTTCAGAAATATGTGGTGCATTCGCCAGATCAAGCCCAGATATAGCCCGAATGGAACCCATATAGGCTGGCCCACAAGGGTCGTGAAATACGCTTATTCTGTATATTTATCATAGCTGTTTCCTATATTTAAAAATAATCAGTCAGCGACTTATAATTGTAATAAGTAAAACTCTTACCTGTTCAAGAACTGTGAAAGCCTGTACGAAATTTTACAGCTGTAAAAGGATTGTATTTTTGTTCAAAATTACCGTCATGATTATTTCAATTTTACACCTGTAGATTTTATATAACAACATTGATTTTACAGCTGTAGATTTCAATTTACAGTTGTAAAACGACTGTAAAAAGGCCGAATTATGCAAATGAGATACAGTTGTAAAAAAACTTACAGCTGTAAAAATGAAAAAGTTACAGCTGTGAATATGCCTAAAGGTTACAGCTGTATAAATATACAAATGTAGTAGGTGCTGAGAAAGAGAACATTATTTTAAGGAACAAAAGCTGTAGTACAAAAAGGTTTAAGATGAACTGTAATTCTCTAGAAAGGGTAGAAATTACTACACAAATGGCAAAATAAATGATCTAGTATGTAAAGAACAATATCAAATATGTTTCTAGTATAGCAACTGCAAAATTAAAGAGTAGGATACAAAGTAGAAACTATGCATTATATCTTGTTTATAAAACGTTTCTGTCATGAAAAAATCACAATCTTGTAATTATTTCATTTAAACTTATCAGTTTCAAATAAAGAGTAAATTGTTAATGCATGTGCTTACACATGTCCTTTCACAACTGTATTAGGTAATTAAACATTTGCACTTACTCCATCATGGCTAAAATTCCAATATTTTAAATAATGTGGTGTCTGTGAATTTCAGTTATATCCCGCCAAAGTGCATTAAAGATGGCTGACAGTACTCATGTTTCCCTCCAAAAAAAAGTTACAGCCGTAATTTTGAGACATGACCATTTTACAGCTGTAACTTTCAACTAAAATTTTTACAGCTGTATTTTTGAGACCTGCGATTGTTTTACACCTGTAAATTTTAACTGTATTTCTGGTAATTCTCCACTTTCAGGTCTTTTACAGCTTTAATTTTAAGATACAGGTCTTTTACAGACGTTTTACAGCTGTAAAACAGGTCCTATTTTCGTACAGGTGGGGTCGTCCGATATTAATGCTCCTGTACCGTTTTTATGAAAATAAACGGGGTTTTATATACAAAAATATTTCAAACAGACTTCATCATTTCATTATTGATTTGATATACGCACGTGTATTTACAGCAAAAACTGCTAGTAACATAAGTGTAATGCGGTGTCAATTTTATTTTTAGAAACTGTTCCTGTCAAAAGGTAATTAACAGGAAAAAATGTAAATTTCATTACTGTTTTTCAGAAGCTTTGGCATTGTGCCTAGCTATATGATAAGGCTTTCGTACAAGGCCTTATTATTTTGTTCGCAAATTAAATTCGGCATCGTACGACTTATAATAGCAGAGCCATATTCATAGTTTAACTATATGTACTTCGTTCCAAGACAAATTCATTGGTATGTACTTTTCGTACTGTTTTTCAGTAACAAACCCGCAAATGTATTTTTATTTAGACCCACCCCTTTTGAGATAAAATGAACTCTAATGTACTTTTTAACATCGGGACGTGCAAATGCGTTCTTTATGTCCAATAGATTCGCTGTAACTACGGTCATTTTACACAGAGCAAAGAAGGACTAAAATCAGTCTGTTTAAAATAGTTACGTTTAACCGTTAGTTTAAAGGTGAAGTTTACTGTCTTTTCATTTAAATTCTATATCAAAGTGAGTCACCTCTGTCGCTGAGTGAATAATGTTGTTTATTTCCAATCAATCACCTCATATTTACATCACCACAATCACCTAGTCCTCGTCCGTGCCAGAGAGGAACAAAGGATTTTTCTCAGGCGTCAAATGCTGTCACCAAAGGACTAAAGTTGTGTCAATGTAACTTAGAATCCTACAAAAAGGATTTTAGACTTACATACGTATGTATGTCGATAAAGGATAAACAACATTTGGAAATGTCGTACCTTCATTTACTATAATGGGAAACATTGCCACATTACAAGATTTCAATGCAAAGCATGCAAGCTTTCCACTTGAATTATATTGTAGATCTTCAATTAAGAAAAAACATGTAACAATAACTTACGAGATAATGACGAACATTGGAAACGCATGCAAGTCTCTTGGTAAAAAGCGGGCATTTACATGTACCTATAATAATATATTATACATATAATTATATATTATTTCCATGACCTTTTTGTGTAAGATGTTATAGGTAGAGAACAGAAACACAAGGGTATCTAATTGATTCGAGGGGGCGTTTTTCATGGGAAGAATCAGTACAGGCCTCATAGTTAGGTGGGAGACACTCAAGAGCATCTTAGAAATTTCCAGTGCCTGGACAGGGATTCGAACCCCACACCTCTGAATTGTCAGTCAAGCGTGTTACCATTAGACATAGAGTTATTGCCCTTTAATTGTTTAAAAATCTATCAGCAACCTAAATAGTGGATCCATGGATTGTGAAACCAAAGAGGGTCATTGACCCTAAAGCGCTAACCTGTGTACAAGGCTTCAAGTGTGTCTGTATAAGTACAGAGTTAGGTTTCTTCTATGTTAGCCTATATTATATCCATGTCACACACTTTCTGAACCTAGAGCAATAATTTGAACAATTACGGTAGACATTACAACTCAGATATTACACGCCAAATATCAAGGCTCTGGCTATTATTGATTCAAAGAAAAAGATTTTCTTATATAAAAGCCTATTATAAATACATGTCAGACACATGGGCGTGGCCATTTTTTTACCTTAGGGCAATAATTTGGACTAGTATGGTAGAGAGTCAAACCCTTATATCACATGCCAAATATCAAAGCTCTAGAAAAAAGGATTTTCAAAGTTTGATAGCTGAAAACTTATTTTTAACCAAAAAGACCCATATGTTCAATGAACCGGAACCATTTGAACTAATTTAAAAGAGGGCTACCCAGAGATTATTTGTTTAAAGTTTCATCAAAACCCATTCAGTAGTTTTGGAGGAGATATTGTTTAAAGAAATTGTTGATGAAAAGTGACCATGCCCTCTGACGGCCATGTTTTATTAACGAATCAGAAACATTTGAACACTATTTATAGAAGGTCACACAAGGACAAATTTTATGAAATTATTTTAAAATCGGGCTGACAGTTTTATACAAGAAGATTTTCTAATTTTCTACTATATAAATAAAGGGAAAAGTGACCACGCCCCCTGGCAACCATGTTTTTTGACAAATCGGAATAATTTGAACAATCTTGGTAGAGGGTCACAAAATACCATCTGTGTAAAATTATTTTAAAATCGGGCTAGCAGTTATAGACAAGAAGATTTTTAAAGTTTCCACTATATACATATAGGGAAAAGTGACCACGCCCTCTGGCGGCCATGCTTTTTGACGAATCAAAATAATTTGAACACTTTTGGTAGAGGGTCACACAAGGGCCATTTGTGTAAAATAGTGTTTAAAATCGGTCCAGCAGTTTCACACAAGAAGATTTTTTTTTAATTCCACAATATACTTATAGGGAAAAGTGATCATGCCCCCTGGCGGTCATGGTTTTTGACAAATCGGTAAAATTAGAAAAAAAAAAATCTTGGTTGAGGGTGATATAAGGACCATTTGTGTGAAATTATTTCAAAGTCGGACCATGTCGTTTGAAGATTTTTTTATCTTAAGCTCTGGTTGCCCCTATGTGCAACCAAGCGGAACCGTTTGCATAATTTTGATAAAAGATCAACCAAGGAACATCCATGCCAAGTTTCATCAAAATCCATTCAGTGGTTTTGGAGACGATGTCTTTTAAACACAATTGTAGACGACTGACGGACGGACGCACGACGGACGAAGCGTAATCACAATAGCTCACTATGAGTATTGCTCAGGTGAGCTAAAAGGCATGTAAACTATTCTTACCACAGATTGTCCTCTTAGCTTAGCATGGTATCTTTGCACCATTTATTTCCAATATAAACGATATGGCTAGTTTTCCGATATAAGTTTTCAAAATTATCTGCAGTTCGCTTTTTCGCGTTTCCAACTGCAATTTAAAATGGTCGCATTCGCGTTCCAAATTGCAACTGAAATTTGTTGTGATTCAAAAAAATTTCAAATGCAGCTGATCAGCACTTTATGCCATTGCAACAAGAAGCATTTCACAGTTGGTTATATTTCTCAGTTTGTTTTTCAAATTCGAACTGCAAATGGTCTGCAGTTCCGTTGAATTGCAAACGAAAACGGTCTGCAGTTCCATTCGCATTTCGGATTCAAATTGCGAACTGCAAACTGGTCGGGGGGGTTCAAGTTCAAAAAAAAAAAATTTTTTTAACGTTACCTTAATTTTTTTTAATAATAGGTCATATTTGCTAAATATAAAATTTGAGCCGTGCCATGGAAAAAAACATAGGGGGTTTTGCGCCCCAAGGGACCAGCCCAGCTTGCGCTCCGTCGTCGGTCAGGTCCATGCTGTTCGCAAAAGGTTTCTCTAATTGAGTGGGTTTTAAAAGTAAACAGCGGGGGCCTGACCAGCTCGGGGAGCGCAAGTTGGTCTGGATCCAGCTGGTCGAAAACCCCCATATGTTGATTTCTCATGGCAGGGGCTCATTAATTTTAAGGGCTGCACTTCCCCCCCCTCCCTTCTAGAACTGAAAAAGTCCCGGCAAGTCTCGGCCCCTGTTTTCGATTCGAACTACAACTGCAAAGGCTGCGTTCTCATTCGATTCCAATTGTATTCATAATTCGAATTGCGAACTGAAAAACTGGTCTGCATTCGCGTTCACGATTCAAATTTGCGAACTGCGAACGGTCTGATTCAAGATTCAAAATGAAAAAAATTTAAAAGGTTACTCTTATATTTTAAAGGATGGGCAAGGTTTGCTAAAAAAATGTAAAAAGTCTGCATTTCCCTCCCTGCCCCTTTAAACTGCAGACAAGAAGATTTCACTTTGGTCTACAGTTCGCATTTTGCGTTCACAAAAAAGGACGACAGTAAAGGAAAAAACAAGTCCACGAAGGGGTTAAAAAAGAACAAATTTCCCAAAAAATCAAATCACCAAAAATGGTAAAGCGCAAAGTCACCGAAAGATCAAAAGTTCTAGACGATCCCAAAATTCCCAAACTGTCGAAGTCCCCAAAAAGGTCAAAATCACCTAAAGGGCGACAACACCTAAAAATTAAAACCTCAAGAGATCAAAATCGCCAAAAAGGTCAAAATCATAAGAGGCAACACACCTAAAAGGTTAAAATCACCAAGGAAAAACAAAGCGCCAAAAAGGTCAAAATCAAGTAAAAGGTCAACGAAACCCAAAAGTTAATTCCCCTAAAAATAAGTGCCAAAAACGTCAAAATCTTTTAAAAGGTCAAAAAACATCTAAAAGGAAAAAAAAACTTAAAAAGTAAATTCACTTTTGGTTTAAAACACTCGAAATGATTAAAGGAAAGTACGAAAAACACCAAATTCGCTGAAAACCAAACGTTTTTAATCAAATCCTATAATCAGGGATACACCGCTTTTTAAAAGGATTTGGCACCAACAAACCATCACTTGGGGTTTTTGGGGGAAAAAACGTGCGTTAGATTAAAACCAAAGTATCAAAAAGGAAATTTGCAAACAAATGTGGGCCCTGTCCCCGAGAAATGACAAAGGGTGGGGGGGGGGGGGGGGGGGGGGGGGGGGGGGGGGGGGGGGGGTGGGGGGGGGGGGGGGGGGGGGGGGGGGGGGGGGGGGGGGGGGGTGGGGGGGGGGGGGGGGGGGGGGTTCCCAGGTAGGTTTGGTTCTGTGAAAATCCCCTCAATTTTTCGTGTTTTAAAATAACTAGAAAATAACTTTTAAACAACAGGGTTGCTTTTTTTTAAATTGCTTGAATACTTTTTCAACCCCAAGAGCCAAAAACCGGGGCCAAATCAAATTTACTGATTTCAAGGGAGGGAATTTCAACAAAAATCTAAAACTTTTTTATTGTTGAGATTTTCCCGGGTTATTTTCAGCGGGATTTTTTTAAGCTAAATAAACTTTTAAAAATGCCCTTTTAACATACCTCTTTTAATTTTGGGGAAGAGGGGGACACCCTAAAAATGGGGAAAAAAGTGGGGGGGGTTTTTTTTTTTTTTTTTTTTTTTTTTTTTTTTTTTTTTTTTAAATAGCTAAACATTCGAAGCAACAAAACATGAATAAAATTTTTTGCGGGGTTAAAGGGAAGGGGCCCTTCGGGTTTTATCTAACTCCCCATCGTGTTTTATCCCCTATGAGAGTTGGGGCATATAGATTTGGTTTTGCCGGGGCATCCTGCTTTGGGGGGCCCCGTCGTCCCCCGGAAGGGTTTTTGGGAGAAACCTACTAAAAAAAGTAGTTTATAATTTGTGAAAAATTGCATAAAGTTTTTTATGGGTGATATGTATTTTGCTTTCCTTCTATTTTTTGGGTCGGGTTTCCCCCCCTTTATTTCCCCCTTTTTGGCCCCTGAATAGCAAAAAAACATATTTTCCCCTTTGTGCCCACGCCTGCTCAAAAGTATTTGAAAAAATGATAAAACCTTCCCATAAAATTTAAACCCATGATAAAAACTTGCGCACCTTTTATTTTTCTCCCGGCCCTCTACACCCGGTTTTCCAGAGTTTTCCCCCCTAAATAGTCAAAAATGAAACTTTTTTCCGTTGTGATGGGGATAGCGCCAAAAAGTATTTCATTTTAAATTGAGGAAACTTTCCCAATAAACCCATTATCGTGAAAATGAACTTGGCATTCCTATTTTTTGCCTAAATCCAAAACCCCTTTTTCTAGAGTTAGGGCCCCCTAAAAATATAAAAAATGACTTTTTCCCACCGGGTTGTGCGCCTACCCAAAGGGGGGTATTTCTTAAAAATTTGAGGGAAACCCCATGCATCGGGTCTTTTTAATGATAAAACTTTTTGAAAACCCCTATAGTCGCGGGCTCTGTCCCCTATTTCCAGAGTTATGGCCCCTAAAAAGGTTCAAAATTTTACTTTTTCCTCTAATGCCGGCCTAGCTCAGAAAGTTTGAATTTTAAACAGGACGCACGAAGGGTCTTGATTATGATGTTCCCTTGCACACTTGGGATTCTTCTTGAGAACCTTAGCGCTTATTACGATTTTGGCCCTTTTTAAAAATAGCCAAAATTTGTGGATGTTTTGTTTTTGATTCTCATAGCTCAAAAGGTATAGGCCTAGAATAATGAATCCTTTGTATAAAAAGTTTTTTTGAGGCTAATCCCCCCTTTAAAAAATGCAAACAAATCCAAAGGGAAATTTTTGCCCCTTTTTTGGGACCCAAATTTTACCGTGGGGGGAAACCATTCTTCCCCGTTTTTAAATTTCAACCTTGGGGATCACTTTCCGGAATTAAGGGCTTTTGAGTGCAACTGGTTTTATGTCCCTACCTGGAAACTAAAATAAATTAATTTTCTGGAAGTTCCCCGTTTTTGGGAAAAAGGGGTAGATAAAGTGTGTGTTCCCCTTTCCCTTTAACTTACTTTAGGGTTTTTTTCTTAAAATAAAAAGTGTCAAAGTAATTTAATGCAATTAAAATGTATTTTAAATTTCCTTTGTATAAAAAAAGTAAATTGAAGCTTGGTGCAGATTTATGTTTTTTGTCTAAAATTAACGATCAAAATTTTTATGTTTCATTCCGGGGAAATGCCAATGGAAAAGCAGTGCCCGTTTTTTTTATATTATTTTGCTCTATTTAAACCGGATAAATATTTAAAAATCCACACTAATGCTACCTAAAAAAACTGTCAAACCAACCCTTAGAAGAAACCCATTTTTCCTGTAAATTTTAAAATACATTTAAATTACAAATCAAAAATTTAAATTTTCAACTTTAACAATACCATTTTCCCAATAATATACACCTCAGGGGAAACCTTTTTTTTAAATATCTGAGCTTTTAGGGTTTAATTTTGTTTTCTTTAAATTTTATGTTTTAAAATCTATGTTTTTTTCCCTGGGCCCCACATGTATAAGTGGACAAATTTTGTTTTAAGTTTATTTTACCCAAAGGCTGTATAGGGGGTAGACAATCGAGGGGCCAAATTTTTAACAAAAATGCAAATTTTTTTTTCCAAAAATAGTGGGTTTCTTCGAATTTTTATTTACCCCCCCCACTTTTTTTTCCCGTTTGAGAATGTCCCCTCTTCCAGTATTAAAAAAGGGACGGTATATTGGCATTTTAAAGTTTATTTAGGTTTCAATATCTGCTGAAAAAAAAACAACCCGGGAAAATCCCCAACTAATTTAAAAAAAGTTTTAGATTTTTTGGGGAAAAAATTGTCCTTTTAAAAAACAGGGAAATTTTATCAGGGTTTTGTGGTCTGTGTTTAAAAAGGGATTTAAGACAAATTTTAAAAAATTTTGTGTAAAGTCCATTGGGAATTTTTTTATTATGAAAGTTCCAGGTAAAAAAGGGTTTTAAACCATTTTCAAAAAAACGACGGAAAAAATTTTGGTTTTCCCGGTGGGTTTCATGTCAAATTACCCCACCCACTTTAAATGGAATTTTTAAAAGTAATCAAAACGGGTAACGGTAACCTTGTGAAAAACTTAAAACATGTATATATTGTCATAAAAATAAGAGAAAAACAAAAAACAATTTTCGCGACACCCCAATTGGGAAAACCCCCCCCCCCCCCCCCCCCCCCCCCCCCCCCCCCCCCCCCCCCCCCTTTTTCAAGACATTTTCGGTACTTTTATAAAATTTTTCCTTTTTCCAAATTTTCAAATAAAATGTTTTGTTGTGTAAAAATTTTTTTTTGATTTTTCATTGTAAAAAAGATTTTAAACAACGAAACGCACAATGTCGCGACGGTTTTAACGTCCCGAAAATAGAGATACGTATTATTTCATGAGTGTTTTTTTGTTTGATTTAATAAAATAATAAAATGCGAGGCTGTGGAGCTTTTATAAATTTTGTTCAACGGTTTACTAAATTAATGAGGATAGACCAAATGTATTATTTTAGCTTTTCCTTCTGACGCATAAAAAACTTCTATCTTTAATTGTTACAGACCAAAAAAAATTTTTGACCAAACGTTTTATACTTAAAACAACGTCAACATCAAAGCTTTTTTTTAAAAGTGTAATGCAAAGTATGTAATACTTTTTTTCACTCCACGACTCAAAACATTTGTTAAAAACTTTTTAAAATGACGGGAAACAAAATTAGAACTAAATCCAAAGACTTTATTTTTTTTAGTTATTTAGTTTTTTTTATTTATATAGTACCCTTCTATCAAAAAGGGGAAAATTTGGTAACTTAAAAAAAATGTTATTAAGAAAAATATCGGCTGGATGAATTGTTACATTGTTAAAAAAAAATTTTTAATTTCCCTCGATTTAGGATTTGCCCGGACCGTATTTTGGATAACCGGATCTGCGGGGAGTCTTTATCAATAGAGCTTTGGACGGACTTCTTTTATTAAAAAAAGAGGGATTTACTATTATACGTCAGTAAACTGGAGGACTTTGTTATTTGTTCCCTTGTCAAAAAATAAAAATTTGATGTAAAAAAAATTCTATGTTTTTAATTTTAACGGACCCATTATGGAAATTTAATTCAACATGTTTCGATTTGTTGATTGTCATTAAACAAAAAGGTCAGCAATGTTTTTTTTGCTATAAACTCATTTGACGTCGGCGGTAAGGACATTATGATGCAAAAATGAGTCAAATTGCGCGTGACGTCGGTACTCTGGAAAAATGAAGTCGAAATAATTTTTTTCAAATTTTAAATGAAAAAATAAAGACATTTTTGGGTACATAGTCTTATTACACGCCCCTGTTAAAATGCTTAGATACGGGGGTTAAATTCTACCATTTTTAGTTAATTTGGCTGCAGTTTCGCAGTTCGCATTTCCGTTCGGTTTGAATTGGAACTGCAAACTGGTCTGCAGTTCGCAGTTCGCAGTTCGCGATTCAAATTTGGAACTGCAATGGTCTGATTTCGCGTTAAATTTGCGAACTGTAACGGTCTGCATTTACGTTCAAATGTAAACTGCAGTTGCAAAATGCCCGAAATTGCAGAAAAGAATGCTTTTCACAGTTGGTCGAGTTCTCGTTTTCGAATTGAAAACTGAAAAACTGGTCTGCAGTTTGCGATTCGTGTTGCAAACTGAAAAATAGTTTGAGTTTCGATTCAAATTTCAAAGTGGCGGGCTGATCAGCATGCCGGCAAATTGTAGACAAAAATGATTTAAAATTTGGGTTTGAATTTAGCAGTTGCGTTTCGAATTGCAAATGCAAAGGGTTTGCGTTGGTTCGAATTGCAAATGACAGGTCTGGTTTTTACGATTAAAATGTAAGTGCAGTTGATAAAACATTGCGCTTTTGCAGAAAAAAAGCATTTACGTTGGTCTGCAGTTCGCGTTTCGAATTGCGAACTGCAAAATGGTTAGTTCGCGTTCAAAATTCGAACTGAAAATGGTTGCATTTGGATTGAATTGCAAATGTAAAATGGTCGCGCTTTCGATCAATGTCAACGTGCGTTGTAAACCTGTCCTGCGCATTGCGAAAGAATGAATATCACAGTTGGTGCAGTTCGGTTTCGAATGCAAATGCAAATGGTCTGATTCGCGATTCCCCCCCCCCCCCCCAATTTCGAACTGCAAACTGGTTGCAGTTTGAGTTTCAAATTGCGAAACTAAAAAGGGCTGCAGTTTAAATTTTTCAAATTTAAAAGTGCAGTGATCAGCATGCCCGCGCTTTGCGGAAAAGAAGTTTTTAAAAATTAGTCTGCAGTTGCATTTCGGTTTCCCTGCGTGAATGGCCGCGTTTGCTTTCCCGAATTCCCAAACGCAATCTTGTCTGCGATTTACAAAAAAAATTTCAAAGTACAGTTGATAGATTTTTTTGGGCCTTGAAAGAAAGAATGCTTTTCACGTTGGTCTATAGTTCCCCGGGTTTTTTTTTCCCAATTGCAAAATGCAAAGGGTCGCAGTTCGGTTCGCGTCGAATTGCGAACTGCAATGGTTGCAGTTCGGGATTGTTTTGCAAACTGTAAATGGGTAAAATTTACGTTAAAATTTCAAAGTGCAGTTGTCGCTAATAATACGGGAAAAACTTGTTTTTCGGTGTTATTTTATGCTAAAATTTTGAAAAACGTGGTAGAATCACTGGGCTATAGGTCAAAAACTTTTTTTTTGTATGGTTTGGGTTTGTTGGGTTTAAATGTGTTGGAAATATTGACTATTGTTGTTTTTTGTAAAAGACTCAAAGTTTTTATAAAAAAAAACTGGAAAAGGGTCTTTGAGAATCAAGTAGATGTCAACTTTTAAAAACTTTTAAAACTTTATTAAATACAGAGTTACTTCATTTTTTGCCTTTTTAAAACGACTAGCAATGTAAAAATTTCTTTTTTTTAACCCCATAAGCTGCTGTTGAACGGGTGGGAAAAAATACCCCTTTTGAATTTGTATTTGTATCTGCCAAATTTGTTAAAATAGAAGTAACACTGTTTGTTAAATGTGATATCTGCTTTTTTCAATGTGAGAAATTTGTGAGACGTAATCGTATCTTTTAAGGGATTTTGACAGAAAATAAAAAAGTTTTTATAACATTTTTTGCTTGTAAAAAAAAGGTTTTATATTAACGCATTGTTCTTGAGAAATTTTAAAATAATGTTTGAATTTTTAAATATGATATTCAGCAGCCTATGTTTACTGTGATGTGTGCTAAACCTAAAATTGGTTTTTTTACCCGATTGTTTTTGTAAATTTTTGGGGGATCAAAACGTTTTTTATTTACTTATTATATTATGAGGTTTTGGGTGGGGGCCCTTTTTTACTTTCAAAAACTTTTTGACTTGATTTGACTGTCGGCGCAGGGACAAAATGCATTTCAAAATTTTTGCAGTTGCATTTCGGTTTCCAACTGCGAACTGAAACTGGCCCGCAGTTCGCTTTCCCGAATTTGAAAACTGAAATCTTGTCGGCTGATTACAAAAAAATTTAAAAGTGCAGTTGTAGCTTTCTTGCGCTTTTCACATTTGGGGCTATGTTCGCGTTTGGTTTCGAATTGCAAACTGCAAATGGTCTGCATTTCGCAGTTTTCGGATTGAATGCAAACTGCAAAGGGTCTGCATTTCGCGATTCGAATTCGAACTGCAAATGGTCTGCAGTCGGGATTGTATTGAAACTGTAAACTGGGCTACAATTACGATTCAAATTTCAAAGTGCAGTCTGATCAGCCGGTCAGCGCGTTGCGGCAAAATGCTTTTCAAAATTAGTCTGCATTCGCATTTCGGTTTCCAACTGCAATGAAAAAGGGGGCCCGCATTTCGCTTAAAATGCAAACTGCATCTTGTTGTGATTAAAATAAAATTTCAAAGTGCAGCTGACACCCTTTCATGGCTTGAGACAAGAAGCATTTAAAGTTGGTCTATTTTTCTCAGTTTGTGTTTAAAATTGCGAATGAAAAATGGTCTGCATTCGCTTTTTCGAATTGCGAACTGAACTGGTCTGCGTTCGCAGTTCCAGTTCGGATTCAATTGCGAACGAAAATGGTTGCGGTTAAGTTTCAAAATAAAATATATTTGAACGTTTATCTTATACTTTTAAGAAATGGGTCAGATTTGCTAAAATAAATTTTGAGCCGGCATGAGAAAATAAACATGTGGGTTTGCGACCAGCATGGATCAGACGTTGCCCCGCCGTCTGGTAGGACCCAGCTGTTCGCTAAGGGTTTTTTAAATTGCGTGGGTTTTAAAAAGTGAACAGCATGGATCCTGACCAGACTGCGGGATGCGAAGGGTTGGACCATGTGGCGAAACCCACTTTGTTGATTTTTATGGCACGGCTTTTAAAATGTTAATGGTCTGATTCCCCCTTTTCCGTAGAACTGCAAAGTCCCGGCAAGTCGGGCCCTAGTTTTCGATTCGAACTACGAACTGCAAATGGTTGATTTCCCAGTTGCAGTTCGCAATTGTAGTTCATAATTCGAATTGGAACTGAAAGGGTTTGCTTTCGCGTTCACGATTCAAAATTGCGAAGGAATGTTGCAGTTCGATTCAAATAAAAATAAATTTTGAAGGGTTTACTCTTTACTTTAAAGTGATGGCAAGTGTTGCAAAAACAAAAAATGAAAAAAGTCTCCCTTTCCCTCCTGTCATTGAACGCAGACGGGGAATGCATTTCACAGTGGTCTACAGTTCGCAGTTTGCGTTTAAATTGTGAATGAAAGGGTCCGCATTCGCAGTTCCCCTTTCGAATGCGAACTGAAAAATGGTGCGTTCGCAGTTCGCTTTTCAAATTGGAACTGAAAAATGGCCCGCTGTTCGCAGTTCCCCTTTTCGAATTTGGGAACTGAAAAACGGGCCCCGCGTTCGGTTGCAGTTGGATTCGAATTGCGAATGAAAAATGGTTTGCATTTCGCGATTCAAATTCGAACTGAAAATGGTCGCAGTTCGAGATTGTTGGAATGTCCTGTGTGTTTTTGATTAAATTTCAAAGTGCAGTTGATCAGCATGTCCGAAAAATGTGCAATTTGCTTCACGTTGGCCCGAGTTTGCATTTCCCGTTCACGTTTTCAATGGTTGCAACTGGAAAAGTAAAGAAGAAATGAAAAATTTAAAAATGGAGTTCTTTCTTGCAGGTTTTTTCCAATAATTTAGTAACATTTTTTAGGAGGACCCGCCATTAAATTTCGGTGACGAATTTTGAAAAGTTAAATATAAACAATGAAAAATGTAGAAGTTATAGCATGTTTGTCGGGGGATGTAAATTTCATTTTTTTAAAAATTAATGTGCGTGCCCGCGCTGCGGGGAAATAATTTTTCCCGGGCGGTATCGTTGTGTTTAATTGAATTGGAATCTCGGAAATGAACGGTTTATTACGAAAAATTAACGGAGAGCGAGGGACTTTCCCCTTTCCCCCTTCGTCTTTGGAAAACTTTCATGTAGGTTAATTCTACCCTTTTAATTCCTTTTTTTTATATTAATTAAAAAAAATTCAGACTATTTTAGCCTTTTGAGCATTTTTGTTGAAAAAATATATGGGATTTGATAAATGTCTTCTTTTCAAAAAAAGAAATATTGAATTTTTTTTGTTGTATATAAGAAAAATAATTGTTTGGAAAATCACCCCCTAAAAATGCCCATGAAAAAAAGCCCTTTAGAATTTCGCGTGGTAAATTTTTCCAAAGAAAAAAATTATTCAGGAAAATTTTCAATGAAAATGGGCTAGATTATTTCAAAACAATAAGAATAAACTAAGCCAAAAAATTTTAAAGTATTCATGTCATCATTTTAAGACTTCATCCTAGCATGGATACATTTTGGATATTTATGTAACATGAGTGCATTCCCGGTTTTTTGTAAACCGTTGTATGCCAATCTTCTTGGTTTTTTTTTTGGTATTAAGGAGAGAAAAAATGAGAGAAAAAAAATTCACTGGTGTCTTTAGTACTTTTATGCAAATTCCCTTTACGCTGATTTGTTAATGTATCTTACGGCAAAACAGTAAAATTATAGAAAAATGAATTAAAATCTTTTAGAATTCTTATGTTATTTAATTAATTCACCAGCGGGGTGGCAAAGGATTTTTTGAAATATCTTTAAAATTTAGTTTGTATTTCTTTAAGAGCGCGGAATTTTTTTTTTTTTTTTGAAAAAATTTGTATTATTTTTCTTTATTTTTTTTGTTGTTTATATTGTGAATGTTTTAATGTAAAGACATTTACCATTATAAGGGTGTTACGCCCTATGGCCTAAGTAATCTTGTGGTTAAAGCCCCAATCGTTTAGTCAGATGTTATAAATTTTTTCTTATGGAATTTTTAACTCAAATACATTTTATTGTATTAGGACTTATTAAAAGGTCATAAAAAAACATGAAATGACATTAAAAAATAAATAAAAAAATTTGTGGCTTTTGCAGTTGTGCGTTGTTCCTGTAAATAATTCAGCTTTACTTTGGTTTTTCTTTACAGTACATGTGTGTTTATCTTTAATTTTAAACAAAAATTATTTGCCCCTTTTTAAATAAAATCAAAAGAAAGATTAATTGTAAAATTAATCAAAGAACTGTTTATTTTACGGAAATTTCCGGATATGAAGTAACTAGCCCCGGAAGGGTTTAGCATGTCAGCCCCCTCAGAATCTTCTAGTTGTATAGCTACCTGATTTGGATTTTTTCGACATATAAAAATATTCGATTTAACCCAAGGTAATGCGCTTGACATATCGTGCGAAGCTGTATTGATTTTCCGTCGAGAGAGGGTAATTTTGGATGAATGCCCGAGAGGGCTAATTTTTCCAGAAAATTTACCCATTTTTAATTTTTGAAAAAAGAAAATTTATAAATGTAAAGAAAAAAACGAAAGTGTCCAACAAAGAAAATACGCAGTGTTTTTTACAGTGTTTAAGCGAAAAATCTGGCTTACTGTCAAAATATTCTGATAGGGGTTGTATAAAGAAAAAAATCCGTATAATTCTCCCCGGCAAAACCCGATATTACATCATTGCTAATAAAAAAAAAAAAACATTTAAACCATTCTTGCGTGCCTTGGTATGTCCAAAAGGGAGCATGGGAAAGGGTCTCGACAGACCGTTTTATTGGGCTTGGTATTATATGAAAAATTGAATAAAAAATTGCAAAAAGGGCAGTATAAACCGGGCTTTGATCTTTCTTAGAAAAAATTACTTTATAAAATTTTTTTTTGGGTTTAAAAGTAAGTGGGGGTTTTGATAGTGCAGGTTTTAAAACTTTAGAGTTTTTTATTTGTGCCATTTATAAGTAAATTTTAATTAAATTGTCCATAAATAATTGGAACGGAATTTTTTGTCGCGTCGAATTATGACTGGGACTAAGACCTGAGATTGGTCAACAACCTTAAATGGGGTAAAAAGAGAGTTGTGTTGTTTGTCTGTGCAAAATGTAACCCAAACAAGTGTTTAAAGTCCAATGGGGGTAAAGTGATTGAATATTTGTCTCGCAAATTTTTTAAAAATATATGGACATTAAAAAACAGTCAAATAATTTGTTGTTCCTTTATTTGTTTTATGTATTTTTTACAGTTCAAGTCGTAAACAAAATTAATGATTATTTACAATTTTAATTTAAAGGTATACATTATGCGGGAATGTTTAAAATCAGGATTATCCCTTTTTTTTTTGTATTAAAAAAACCCCCTAATTAGGCGTTTTAGTTTCTTTAGAGAACCAATTTTTCTACAAAATATTCAAAAGCTTGTTACAAAAAAGTTTAACAAGAAAAAGGGGGTTAGATATTCTTTTAAAAGCCTGCGTTGGGTCGTATTTTAAAAAAAGGGGATTTTGCTTTTTGCACAATAAACATTTAATTCCGTTTCGATTTCAAAACTTGCCATGTGGGGGTATGAAATGTCTCATTCGAGATGTATTCCCGTAGGCCAAAAAGGGGGATTTATTAAAACACTGTTTTTTAAAAAAGAATGTGCCCAAATAAAAAAGGGGGGAAATTGGTACCTTTATTATGGATGATTTGAATTACCGAACATTTTTTTTCCATTTAGACCCCATTGAAAGGACAAAACATAAAAGAAAGTTGATTTTGATAATTTGAAATTTTTTTTTATCCATGTTTTTATAGTTTTTTATGATAAGCCGTTTAAGGCGTTTTACTGCCAACGCAGCCCCTTGGCGCGAAGAATTGACACGAACGTTCCCAGATGGAAAAGGAGATCCCCAGAGCGATGGAGAGAAAAGTTGTATTTGATCGGGTCTTTTTGGAAAGACGGGCTGGTGCTTTGATATCCTTGTGATAGCAAGACACTTTTTGAAACCTTTTTAGGAGAAAAACCGGTAAGGCGTTATTGACCAGCTTTCAGTTTTCAAATTTTGTTCGGGTAAGTGACTGCAGTGGGGACATAATCTTTTAAGCAAAAATTTTAAGTCGAAATTTAGGCTAAGGTAATGCATATACTTTCATTTTAAATATTTAACTGCAAAACCCGTTTGCAGTTCGCAAATTCATCGTGAAAAGCGAATGCAGACCAGTTTGCAGTTCGCAATTGAAATTTGAACTCGAATTGCGAACTGCGAATGAGAAAAAGCAGACCAATTGCAGTTCGCAAATTTTGAAACACAAATGCGAATATAGACCACTGTGAAACGCAAAAAAGTGTGATCAGGCTGCACTTTGAAATTTTTATTGTAATCAGCCCACAAGATTGCGTTTGCAAAAGGAAGCAAACTGGGACCCCGTTTTCGTTGCAGTTGGGAACCCAAATGGAATGAGATAATTATGAAATGATTTTGCCCCAATGCCTGGACGTGTGATAGACCCCTTTTGAAATTTGATTCGTAAATTTTAGCCGTTACAGTTGAATCGAATCCCCAAAGAGGCAGTTTGCAGTTCGAATTGAATGCGAACTGCGAATCAGAGTTTGCGTTTGCAATTGAAAGCGAACTGCGAACGCAGACAGTTTGAGTGCAAAAGGAAAAAAAAACTGCGCTATAGCCAACTGAGAAATGCTTTTGTTTTGCAATGCGCAAGAAAATGTGACAGGCCTTTGAAATTTTATTGTAAAAGCGACCAAAATGCAGTTTGCAATTTGAAAAGCGAATGTGGGCCGTTTTCAGTTCGCAGTTTGGGCGCGAAAAGCGAATAGAAAATTATGAAAAGCATTTTTTTGCAATGGTGGACGTGTGTCAGACTGACTTTTTAAAAATTTAATCGTAAAATTTTGTCCCGTTTTTCAGTTCGAAAAAACGAATCCCCAACTGCAGACAGTTTGCAGTTCGAATTCAGTCGCGAACTGCGAAATGCGAAACGCGAAGCAGACAGTTTGGTTCGCAATTCGAAACGCGAAATGCGAAATACAGAACCGTTTGGGAGTTTACATTGGAAAACAAATGGAACTATTTGCCAAATGTGAAATGCATTTTGTCTGCAATGCGCAAGAAAGTGTGATTGATGCATTTGAAATTTTTATTGTAATCAGCAGAAAGATTGCAGTTTGAATTTGAAAGGAAGCGGACGTTTTCGTTGAAAGCGAAATGGAAGCAGATTTAATTTTAAAAGCATTTGGTCCCCAATGCCCCGGGGCGTGTGATGGCTGCACGTTGAAATTTGAATCGTAAACTGCAGATTAGTTTGCAGTTCGCAACACGAATCGCGAACTGCAGACCAGTTTGCAGTTCGCAATTCGAAACGCGAACTGCAGACCAACTGTGAAATGCATTCTTGTCTGCAATGCGCAGGACAGTGTTGATCAGACTGCACGATGAAATTAGAACCGTAAATTGCAGACTAGTTTGCAGTTCGCAACACGAATCGCGAACTGCAGACCAGTTTGCAGTTCGCAATTCGAAACGCGAACTGAAGACCAACCGTGAAATGCATTCTTGTCTGCAATGCGCAGGACAGTGTAGATCAGACTGCACGTTGACATTTGAATCGTAAAGTGCAGACCAGTTTACAGTTCGCAATTCGAATCGCGAACTGCAGACCAGTTTGCAGTTCGCAATTCGAATCGCGAACTGCGAATTGCGAACTGCAGACCAGTTTGCAGTTCGCAATTCGAAACGCGAACTGCGAACTGCGAACTGCAGACCAACTTAACTGATATCAATTCAATTCCTTATTTATTTCATATTAATAACAAAACATTCAGACCTCATTTTCAGCACTTTAGAGCATTTCAATGATATGAAAACCATATATGGTCATTTAGTATAACATGTCATCTTATCAAAAATAGAAAAATATTGACATGTTATGTTGTATATAAGAAAAATAATCTGTTCTGAGAAACATCACCCTCTAAAAATGCCCCCATGAAAACAGCTGTTTAACAATTACGCGTAGGTAGACATTTTTCGCAAAGAATAAAACTTATTCCAGGAAATTTACAATGAAATTGGTCTAGATCTATTCACAATAAGCAATAAACATAAGCCAAAAATTTAACTGTCACCTCCTCATGTCACTCATTATACCTGATTTCATCCATAGCATGGAACTACATTTTGGACTACTTCACATGTAACACTGAGCAGTCACTTCCGGTTTGATGTAATCCGTCCTTTTAACCGCTTGGGCTAAGGCCCTCGTGTTTCACTTCATGTGCAGCTTAACTCTGAACCGTGATTAAGCAGACGAAAATCCATTCGAAGGCCTTGATTATTTGAAAAATAAAACAAAATGTGGATATGAATAACGTGCACTGAAACATGAAAAATGATTAACATCCCGAAAATAAAATGAAAAAGGCGCAACAATGTCCTTAGTTTAAACATATTTTTATTCCGAAATGCATGAAATATTTACAATACAACATTCCAGGAATTGGACAATGTCCTTAACGTCATAACATATTATCAGTTATAGCACAACATATATTCCCTGCATGATTTACATTTCCTTATAAATGCCAGAACAATGTATTTTTAAGCAAATTTTTGCATGTCCGCACACATTTAGTGTATAATATGTATAATATACTGACTAAAGGTTAGGGTTAGTATTACCATAGTTAAAGAATATACACATTATTTAAAGATACTTTTAGTTCCAATCGCTTGAATCCGGTATATACCAGAGTCTGGTATATATCACAGGCGCACCAGATCTGTTTTTAGTCACATCCTTTTCCCATAGCCTAGGGGTAGAGCGCCTGCACCATCATAGTAAATGATTCCGGGGATTCGATTACTGTGTCGTACCAAATAAGAGAAAAATGTCAGTATTAACCTCCTCGCATGGCGCTCAGCATTAGTTTTAGTTTAGACGTATCTATTCCCAGTAATACATGTAGATCTAAAAGATTAATTAAATAGGCCTACAATAGGGTTATCATAACAGTAGCTCGATCTGGGATGCTGTATTCGGCTCGAGTGGATTTTTGCCAGATCGGATCTCACGAGGCGTGCAAGCGCCGAGTGTGATCAGACGTTGGAAAATTCACGAGAGCCGAATACAAAATTCCAGGTCTAGCTACTGTTATGATGACCCTTTTATTATATACCTCTACCTTTTTGTTTGTTGTTTTGTTATTGAACGAAATCTTCAATGTTTATTGATATCCAAATGTACCTAAGTGAAGTTTTTATGTGCGCTATTTATAGAACTGTGTAAGTTCATGCATATTAATGAAAGTAGTCCGGCAGCATACAATACGGATTTTTTTCTGCCTGTGAAATACAAGCCGATGTTTTATAGAATTTATATAGGTATATAATAAATACATACATTATAGGCTGTACAAGGTAAGCAGGAAAGAATAAAAATGAAAGACTTATATAGTCTTATAGAATCTTCTCCTTCGTGGACATAGTAATTTGTGCTAAAGTTTGAGCTCGGAGCTGTCTTAGGAAACGTAGGAAATAAAAAAAATGAATATAATTGTAAAGAAGAAAAACAAAAGTAAACCAAAATGTGATGAAAAGTTTACAAACCATGTGTTTTAACAATAAGACTAAAATAGAAGAAAGAAGAGAGAGAGAGAGAAGGAAGCGTTACGAAAATGTCTCACAGTGGAACTATCATGTAAAACAAAAGAAATCTCTCATGCTATCGGAAATGTATGTTAATAGATGTGAAAATATGGAAGACTTTTCCGTATCAGAAAGGTTTGGGTTAAAAATAAAACCGTGTCCAAGTCAGTATCAAATTTCTGTGAAGTATCTTAAAGGTTGTTACGACAGGCAGAAAAAAAGTGGACACTCAAAGAAGCGTGAAGTCTTGGATGGCACACGTGGTTTCCTGTCACCAGAGTAATAATATGGCGGAGTGTGTTGTTAATTTTTATGTAAGTTGCGGATTGCTGGTGCCAGTAGGTTCCACTCTCGAATAACGGTGGGTAGAAAGAAATTATAATATAAAGTCGTTCTAGCAGGAACGATATGAATATCTTCAAAACTTCTTATATTTGTAGCTGAAGAACGTGAGAAGATAGGTAAGCTGGTGTAAGATAAGACTTCATAGTCTATGTTTGTATTGACTGAGAGGGTTTCTGCAGTTACTTCTAAAGAAACAAGTCTAGTTTATACATGAGGCGATGCGTACATATTTCATTTTGTATTTTGTCTAGTTGATCAAACTCGCATGTAGTACAGGTACTCCATTCCATGTCAGTGTATTCTAGAATAGGTCTTACAAAGGAGGCATATATTGTTTCAAGAGATCGACAGTTTAATAAGAACTTTAGTTTGTGCATAACCATGTTTTTCTACAATGATTCCAATATGAGAGTGTCGACAGCAGTCATTTGACAGGAATCTTAGCATTAAAGGACTGATCAGCCTGGTCTAAGGATAATTTGACTGGGTTGTATATCATGTTATGTGTCTACAGCATGATAATCCAGTGAGACGTAAATTGTGCTATCTGCTAAAAGTAGACATCGTTGATTAATTGACTAAAACATGTTTAAACTTGTTTAAAAAGACGCTAAACTCAAACACACACGCACGTACGCACACACAAACGCAATGACGCACACAACGTTTGGTAACATGTAATAAGAAGCGTGATGTTTTAATCAAATAAAAACACGCAAGTTCTATACATGTACAATATTCACACAAGTATTTGATTTTGTGTCATATATCAGTCTTGCGGGTACACCTGATACAATTTATATGGAACGCCACAGTTGTCTTATTATATGTCGACTATATAACGTCTTATTCTATCAAAAAGTACAAAATTTAATATATAAGTGATCTTGACTACTAATAAGGTAACCCTGTTTATGGAACAAGGACGTACCTGTATGTAAAAAGTGTATGGTGTTTTGTCGTTTTATGGTGTAAACTGTACATTATTACGTGGTAATTTTAGATACTAAGACACTATTTGGACAAGGTCCGCCGTTCTTCGACTTCTTCTTCTTCTTACAACCTACACTGTCAGACCAGCAGCCTCGATGAAACGTGTGGTTCGTCGCAGATTCTCAATGCCTCCATCCAGTCACGTTCTGGTGGATCGAGGTATCTATCGGCCAAGTCGCAGCTCGCTCCTGGTCGTGCCTTCTACATAACTGGAGTACATGCTCCATGGTCTGATCTTCTTTTCACTACATGGACAAGTTGGTGATGGTGCCAGTCTGTATTTCTTGTAGATGTGAGCATTGAGCTTGTTGTGTCCTGAGCGAAGCCTAACCAGCATCATTTGTTCCGACCAGTCAAGGAGATGAAAAGCATCTTCCTCAATCCTTGGTCTCGTTAGTGCCTTGATGACGGTGGCTTTCTCCTTGTAGCTCACAGGTGTTGTTGGTTGTTCTGACTGAGCTCCTAGCTTTGCCAGTTGGTCTGCTTCTTCATTGTCTGCAAGTCCACAATAGAATGGAATCCACTGGAGTGCCATACTTTGACAAGTTAGCATAAATATTTCGCTTATGATAAAACGTTCCGTATGCAAGTTTACATTATTCGTAGACAATGTGTGCATGTTCCCTTTACATTTAATTAAGCGTGCATTTAATGCTTTTGTCTTTACTGAAGCATATTCTCGATAAAATGTGTAATTATTTATACTTCTTATTCTTTCGCGTTCAAGTGTAGTTCTGTACCTGTGACAATTATATTTGGATTTCTGTGTTTTTAGCAGGAGTATTTTAGTGATCCACAGCATGAAATAAACACAGCTTTTAGACAGAAACAAACGATGTATGGACAACACAGAATGACATATAAGACAGCTGTGGTACTACATACATCTGTATCACATCATTGCGTCATTTGGACGTCTTCATCAATAAATTTTTATAATAAGGTCAGTAATGATATACTCAGATTGAAACGATATGAATTTCATGGATGCGTGTTAACATACATGAGGATAATGTACTTGGGGAATGTGTTAAATTTTAGAAACAGAAGAGGATTATTGTTTTACATTCAGGTTCCGTGCCAGTGAATCTAGAACATATGTACAAAGTTATATCAGCTGTTTGAAATGTTTTCCTTTTGAAAAACTTGTGAATTTTGCAAATCTGTAAATTAGATAAAAATTATTAGATCTTTATATTTGACGGAATATATATGTATAGTCGTGCGTATTAAATAAAATTTCATGCATTTTTTGTCACCCGAAACACTAGGGCCCAGACGAGCACCGGGGTACTCGTTCGTCGTATCTGTAATGCGGGTACCCGGTTTGAAATAAATTACCCATTTTCAGACATCATTTATCTGATCTATTCGACTGTCTCACTGGTTGCAGGTGCAAGTGGGAATATCCAGCTCGAATGATACTGTTGATGTGGTAACGAGGCTGTACCGAGTTCTGTTGAAAAATGTTATCATTTTAATAAAAAATTGACAATTTTAGCATTTCAAGACTTATGTCTAAAATCAAGCGTTGATTGATATGGGTACTAGCCTGTTAGGAGAATGCAAGTTCATCAAGTAGATATAGACATAATTTCAAAACGCTTGCTTCAGATAAAATTAAACCACATGGTTTTGTTTTGATGTGTTTTTTTTTTTAATTTTGGTTTTAGACAATTTTGGTCAAAATTGTTTTCAACGAAGGTAAAAGAAGAAACTCGTATACTTATGAAATGAATTGATAGACTCTATAGACTTAACCGCGCATATACTTTCCATATTTCAAATCATGTGTGCCTACGTATGTACATGCAGTCACAGTAGTGGCGCTATATTTCCCTATTTAGTAATAGAGTTTCATCAGTAATCAATACATTTTCAAAGGATATGAAATGTGAATCTATATTAGTAATTAACTATACCACAAGAGCCAATCACAAGTATACTGTGCACTATAAGTAAGTGAAATATGATGCATATAGCGAAACAGTTATTGATCGGGTGCTTCTTTTTAGGAACAGCAATTATTTGTGTGGATTTTTAAAAGAAAAAATTTAATCAGTAATGTGATTATACCAATGAACACCAATATGTAGGTCTGCCTAAGGTGTGGTAATATAATCTTTTCTATATTTCTTTAATTTCGAACCTGCTTTTGCTCCACTTCTGTATAGAAAATTACACGTTTTCTGTGATATTTTGTTTAAAAAAAAAAGAAAAAAAAAGTCCAACGTACGCATATTTGAATGCTCTGAAAATTATAATAATCAGATAATATTTCAGCTATATTGAAGACGCTCTTTCTAAATGTCGTTTTGAAATCGCCATTTTAGAAATGTCCTTTTTTATAGGTATTCCCGATTATTTTTAAAATGCAAAATGAACAGTAAAATCGGACTACTTATACTGTTTGCACAATTGGGTGCAGATCGTTAGATAGTTGTGAAGGTTACAAAGACCTTGTAATCCGAATCATTTCAATACGAGAAAATCTGATAACAAAGCGTTGCGCATATAGACACAAAACTTAACTTTATTGAAAAGCGGTTTGAAAGTATGCAATTAATTCCATTTTCTTTTTGTAAAAATTCTAGTAGAAAATAAATCTTACATGTATGTAGAGTAACATATTCCCTAGAAACTGAAATTAGGCTATTTAGTTATTATGGATTTTTAAACAGAAGTTTCTTTTTTTTTTAATAAGATTTTTTTCTTTCTTAATACAAGCAATCAGAAAACATTATTTCTTAATATTTTAGTAAACTAGAAGAATAAAATGGACTGTCACAAAAGCTTATATTTTGATGATGGGGATGATGAATGTTTGACAGAAAAGAAAGATTATTTTTTGCCTGGCCTAGAAGAGTAATTGATAAATACACTGAAGCTAGCCGACTCTCCACGTATCCTTAGGGAGTGTCCACTACAAGTTATAATGAGCCAGTCAATACAACATAAATATGAATTATTAAACACATAGAAGAAAAAATGACAGTGGTCGATGAAACGTAAATGGACCCTCGTATATATATACAAATGCATTAATTTGAATATAGAATCGCTTTTTATACGGAATATTGATTTTGAAAGTAAACAAAAAGAAAAAGAAAATTATATTAGCGATGACAAAATGCTTTCTTCTTTTTGAAAGGACAGCAAATGTATATTACTATTTATATTAACTCTCTTTTTTAAAATACCACCAGAATAGTATTTTAGTTTTTTCCCGTGAAAGTTTTTTTTTTTATATTCAAATTCAGTGCATTTCTATTAAATTCTGATATAAGATCGTTGGAGTGTTAAGTACTACGGGGATTCATGTTTGGACATTGGAACAAGTTACAACATATCGGAAATTTTGATGTTAAACGGAATGATGTTTTTCACGTGTTAACAATGGAAGAGTATGCATACAATAATTAACTGTTTAATAGCGATTCACACATATACAATATGTACTTAAATGTCAAATTTGGAAAGTCGATTGCTTCAAGCGGAATTTAGTTTTATTTTAAAAATGTCATAGATTTAAGCCGTCTTACTACTGAACCGTGGATTGTAAGATCACGATCGAAGTAAAATTGGATATTTTACAATAAGGAAAAGTGCAGTCACTTAAACAGGACGCGCATAATACTGAAATTAATAGTAAGAAAGGTTTTATTTTAAAATCACGACTCTAGTTTAGAATAAATTTAAAAGGGACTAATATTGAACATATCACCGATATGACTATAGCATTTCTTCTATATAATTTAGAAAAATAAATCCGAAAAAGGAAAGAACGTCGGAAAAGTGAAAGTACATTTTTTTTTCTTAGCTGATACTTGTGTTAAATTTATGGAAGATGAAAAAGAACATCATGGCAATAAATTTCTTGATGATTTTAACAGTTTTAGTACAGAACACGCAAAATGTGAAGGATGTAACTTAAAGCCTGATCGTCAGGGATATTTTAAAAATACTTGTATAACTTCGCTGGAAAATAATGAAGCAAAGAAAGTTCAGGGTAATTCGTTTGTAGAGAATAATCGAGATAAAGGCTCTTTAGATGATATAACTGCGGACAAGTTGGATGAAAAAACTCTTAAAAAAAAAAGAAGAAAAAGAAGCGGAGAGAAAAGAATGAAATGATAAAATACATAGAAATAGAGACAGTGAAACGGATAAAGAAGAAAATGAAGAAGAAATAAGAAAAAGAAGAAACATAAACGAAAGAAAAGAAAAAACGACAGAAAGTAAGACTGGTGCTTGTGAAATGGAAACGAAAAGAAAAATAAATCGGGAAAGACCAGAAACGGAATTGCGCCACAATTTCCATCTGATGAACTCTGGTTAGGAAGAGAATTATATCAAAATAACGCAGTGGCCGAAGATTTTGCCAGCAATAGTGCTGTTAAACCTGAAGGAAACTCATCCGTCCAATATGACTTGTTTTTAGCAAGTTCCTTTTCTCCAAGATCAGTATTACACAAAAAACGCCATCTGGCGGTAAATATGACGGTGCTCCACGTTCAAAGTGAAAACTGTCGTCTGCCGAATGGTGATGTTTCATGGCCTTTATAAAAAAGAAAGAAAATAAAAGAACATTGAAAAAGAAACGTTTGGTTAATCTAAAGAGAACCTCGTCAAAAATTTCCATTTGGTCGTCTGACATACTCAGATTTCTTCTAGACTAGAGCTTGATCCAACTGCACGAACAGCGCCGGCCAAAACATAAACCGGAAGTTGGAACAGACACCGGAAGTGAAAATCAAGAAGAGTTTCAGAACCTCTGAAACTCTGCAAAGTTGTCACAAAGTTCCCTTATTGTCATTTGTAAGTTTCATATTGTTTTTAAGCATTCGTAGTGCCCTACTAAGTACTTTTAACGATTACCATAGAACTCTTCTTTTGTACGTTGGTTATAATCTATATTTGTTCAGTTTAGAGGATCAAACCACCCCAAAGACCGCTTCCTACAGGTTGCTAGTATTTAATAGATATTCACGAACATTTAAATTATTGAATTTAGACTTGGATCTCGAGCTTTGAGCAATAGTGCTTACAAACAAATTGCATGCTATTTCGAAATCATTCAGGAACTACCAGAAACCAGTTTCGTGAAAAATTATAGTAATAATATTTGTTTGAATTTTATTTAATTTCATACTGAACTCAAAGCGTTGAATGATAGCAACCTTCGCGTCGATAAGGGGAAGTAATACTGTGATGGAGTTTTCAATAAAAGGAGGTGTCGTGACCCTAGCCAGGTTCGAATTCGCGGTGTCCGGGTTACCAGCCGAGCCAATACTATTCAATGTCTGAAAAAAAATGTTTTAACATCATTGAGAAGGTCATATATACGATATATAATTTTTCAATATCTTTGTACATGGAAAGTCATTTAACGTTTTTGCGAACGTTTATATTTAACATTCTGAACGCTTATTTATGTAAATATTCTTTTAAGATTTAATATTGTATAAAATAACGCAGTTAAGCCTAAACAAACAGAAAAAACATATTTTGATTTCAATGTCGTTCGTTCGAAGGACCACTGGAGTATCCCTCAAAAGACGCATTCTTAAGAAATTGCCATAAATGATTTAAGGTTATGTCAACGTGAATTAATCCTTTAATCGGATTATCTTGGGTATATTTTGAATTAATCTTTAAACATGAATAAATGAATATCAGATTTAAGAAGACTTAAAATAAGTGCAAAGATATTAAGGTACCAAGATACCTATTTAACATTTTCTAGTTTGTCTTTAGTGTACAACTGAAGCGATAATACCACCCGCAATGCATTGTTTTATATATAAGTTTCCATAGGGTGTTAAGTCTTTTGCACATCCGAGTTAGACATAAAAATTATACATGTATAGTTTGAATGAACTTAATTCATAAGCAATTTGCCACCCCCTCCCTCCTTCCGCTATGCCGACTGTTTTGCTTAACTAAACCGTGTCTTTTTCCATGTATATTTCTTGTCGTATCGCCAAATCTCGGGTTTGTTTGACCAACAGCTCTTTTTGTATTTATAAGCAATAACTGCACATCCGTTAAAATTATCTAAAGAAAATATCTAGAGATCTACATATTTTATGCAAAACATAGGTCTTATCTTCTGCAAAAATTTTAATTGGTCCATAAGAATAGCGTTCAAAAAAAGTATAACTTCCACATTACAAAAATACAACAAAAACAATACAGAATTGAGTATAAAAAACTGTTCTACTTTCTCAACAAGAACAGGTGATATCGAAATATGTAAAGTTTAAATTTTAAGATTTCGAGGTATAAAGTGATGTATAAGGATCTGCAAGATGACTGCATCTGTTCATACCTGGTGCCATATAAGTAGATGCTGTCATGGCTCTAGCAGGGCTCGAACAGCATCTCAGAGTTGAACGACCGCCGCCTTACCCGCATGAATACCTACAAATGACCCAAAAATCTGAACCAGATTTTGTAATAGGTATCCAAATACCCTTTTTGACAGTATACATATTTAAAGTGCCATGGATTAACATGTTTTACTTTCTTTTCAGTTGCAGTGACATTGATACATACAGCGGTCATTGGAGTTACATTAGGCCTCGTCTTTTCCGGATATGACGTTTTTCCCGCCGTTTTCGACGATTTGCCGCTCTATATTTACAATGATGTCCGACTCAAGGAACTGACATGGCGCTCGAGGACATCCTTCGATGGGTATATTTTAAGACCTGTGTATGGCTACAATATCAACACAGGTTACCGAGGTTCAATCAGGGATACTGTAGAAGTTATCTACGAAAAACCAGGCGAAAATATTTTGACGCCTGCGCACCTTTTTTGGATAAAAACAGCAGAAGAACGTCTTTTCAACGAGATAAATTTCCAGGAGGATTTTTTGTTTGCTTGATCACAATTACAACTGTGTAAAACCACAGTCTTTAGTCAGGTTGTTTGATGGACTTATTCAAATGTTGATTCGATTTTCTATAATAGAAATTTTAGCAACATTAACGAAGTTTTATATAAAGCTTCCATCTATTAACGAAACAAAAGACTATTTGAAGTTATTTCTCGGCAAAGACAGTGTGATAACCCCGACCGGAAGTTATACATCCATTACTCGGTCTTTCTTTTTCATGGGATGGCCCCTTTATACATTACAGAATGGCAAATGGGGTAGAGAGGAAGATATCAAAAATTATCTCGCTGATACATTCAAGCCTAAAATCGAGAATATACGAGATTTTTATCTAGTTGAACGTTTGGATGTATATTACCTAAGTAAGATGCTGTATGAACATGATCTAGTCGAACAAGCATTAAAGACATATGCTTGCAATAGGAAGTGTTCTTTTTATTTTCCTGTTCATGTGTTTTCAAACTGGCTCTGTAGTTGTTACGAGTCTCGGCGTTTTAAGTATACTTTCAAGTTTTCTATTAACCAATCTAGTTTACCGCTATGTCTTTCAGTTCAAATACTTTGGATTTTTTCACATCATTGCAATATTTCTTATCCTCGGAATCGGTGCTGACGATTTATTTGTATTCTATGACACATGGCGTCTTACGGGCCATACGAAATACCCGAGCAACGCCCATCGGCTTTCCGACTGTTTCCGGAAAGCGGCGAAAACTACTTTCGTGACGTCATTGACGACTACGATGGCTTTTCTGGTCAGCGGTTTATCTCCACTGCTTCCAGTGAAAACATTTGGAATATTTACAGGGTTTCTTGTAGCAGTTAACTATTTATGGGTGATACTATACTTTCCGTCAATAATCATTATTCATCATACAAAGACTAAAAATATATGGAGGCGTTTTCACCGCTTCCTGCTTTCAATTTGTTTGGCGGAAAGACTTCCAGGATTTCAGGAAGATGGCAAAACGGCATCAAATGCGGACACTAATTCATTATCAGAAACGAACAGTGCACATGGGTTACTAGCTGGTTCTAGTCAGGACAATGACACTTTAGCAAACAGTCCTCGAAAATATACATTGCCAAAAAGTACCGTGCTTCCAAGTATTTCCGGTATACATTCACCCAGTCATGCCAGTACGCCTCGATTGGTAGACAATTCACGTGACATTCATCCGGAAGTTAGTGTTACACTCGAAGATGGAGATATGAACGATCTTGGTCAAGCACCACGCGCTGGTCCAGGTTCCGTGTTAAGTTGGGAAAAGATTCAGTCTGACACGGCGAAGGAAGAGTATCTGATGAGGAAAAGATCCAAGCCTAAGAAGTCGTTTGAGGAAAGAAACAGAATTGTGAAGTTTCTCAGGAACACTTTCTTTGATTTTATGACAAAGAGAATTGTTAAAATCATGATCCCTGTATTGTTCCTGGGTGTGGCGATTTTCTTTATTCACAGAGCAACCATGATAGAGCCAGATACTCACCAGGTAACTTTTACAATAGATAAAATTCATTTGTTACAGCAATCATACTTTTAAAGTACGTCCGAAAAACTCATATTTGTATCTTGTTGCATCCCGTATTTCCTTTTAGCATGTTCAGGACAATCCAAGTAAATTCGATGCCCCAAAAAGCAAATACGTCATTTTTCAGATTGCATATCAAAAGGTTAAAATTAAAGTTAATAAATATTTTCAAATGACTATTTAGTATTCATGGTCAGTTTAAATTTCAATTTGAAGGTCTAGTAAAAGCGTTCAAAATTTCAATCTCAAACTCAGTTGAGACCGAAAAATGTTCTGCGGGCATGGGACCTGAAACAGAAAAAGGATAAGTCTGCTCATTCAGGCCTCTATGATGGTGAAGTTGATTATGCAGATTTATTGTACATTAATCTCAAAAGTTTAATCCATTTTGTGTGAGGCCGTCATTACAACAGAGGTATTATAATCTCATGACCATTCGCGAGATTATTCACATTTTTACAGAAGATAAATTAAAAAATTCTTGTCCACTCATAGCACATGTTTGATTTATTTCTTTAAGCTGCGATTGTTTCGAGGTAACCATAATTATGCCAAAGCGACGGATAGACATTACTTCTACTTCTTGAGAAACCAAGATGATGAATACCAGCGCCTCTATCTGGTTTGGGGAATACTTCCGGCGGATATCAGCGCGTGCGATCAAAAATCAGCAGACTTTTGTTTCGGGGAACCCAAGTATGACAGGCATTTTGAGATGAATACCGAGTCAGCTCAAATAGCATTTAAGGTATATACTTGTTTGTGTGTCTATATGCAAATAGAAAACTCAGTCTTTCAGTGTAATATAAGATCATCTGTATGAGACATTTAAATCTTTGTTCAGTCATCATATTACGCTGACTTCCCAGAACAACACTTTGATGAAAATAAAACATGCACGCTTATAAAGTTTAATTCGGCATCAGTACGTAAAACAGCAAGATATATTGCCGAAGCTTACTGATAAACTGCAAAATCCAGAAAGGCAATGTACAAATGTACATTTATAAAACGAAAATATTGTTTTGTTTTGCAGGATTTGTGCAATCGTTTAAAGAACCTAGATGCAAAGTTGGCTGACCGACTTCATATACAGAGAGACAGTATTAATAACCAACTAAAAATTGCCTGCTTTACTGAAGACTTCGAACAGTATTTCGAGGTATGTGAGTTATTTACAGTTAAATGAATATAACAAGAGCATATAGATTAAAATTTCAGAGCGAATCCAAACCTTAGACGAACATTTTCCAAGGCGGAATCTCGAAATATTAATTCTCATTAAAGTACAAATTTTACCATAATGTCCCTCATGTTTCTATAGTATCCAAATGTCGTTACGACGATGCTTGAACTAACATGATCTATCATGCATCACCATGAACTACCATGAATTACAGACAAATACCACGAACTAACATAAATTACCACGAACTACCAGGAATTATCAAAAACTACCAATTCCATGAATTACCATAGACTACCATGATCTATGGATTACCATGAATTACTACAGATAATAATGAACTACTTTGGACTACCATGAATTACCACGGATTGTCATGGACTAAAATGAACCACAACGTCAAAGTTTTCATTGAATTTCCTTCAATAATCATGAACTTCTATGGATGGCCATGAATTACCACGGACTGCCATGAAATATCATGAACTACCAAAGACTACCAAGCACCACGGACACAGGGTCCATAACAATAAGCCTAATGTTATTACATTTAAGACCAGTATTCTCACAATTTTAATATAATATTTTTACCATTTTACAGTATTGAAAAGTGTTAGAAAACCATGCACCGATATAGTCTGTTTTGAAACAACTATGCGTGGTTACACGAATGTTTATTCGTAGACTCATTATAAAGGCTGATTAACCTTTAATATGTTTGTATAGTATCATATCAACATCTTCAAAAGGAGAATAAGTTTACTTTGAAAACACTGAATTTCTCGATATAGGGATTTTGGGGTGATCTCTTTGGGCTTTATTTGCAGTAGAAATGTAAAATCGACTTTTTATCCATTTAGAAGTGAAAATCAAATATTTAGACGCCGTGGGTATTGTTTTAAAACAAAGAATGTTATTAAAGACCATCAAATAAACACCAGCTACATTTCCATTCCATAAATGCCAATGGGACACAAGTTTCGAATTTCTGTTAAGATATGCATCTACTGTATGTGAAAACTAAACTGTTTCTTTTTAATTCTTTTTAATCATCCGCTATTTCGGTAACATATAAAGAAAACTGTAACTTCTCTTAAAGTTTATAATTACGAACACATGATATCTAACGTTACAACATAACATAACTTAAGAAATGAAGGAAAGTTTGCAAGTTTAACAAAATCCAATAACAATCCAATAAAAGTTTGTTATTGGTGTCATCAGTGATTGATCTCCTAAAATTTGTGAATTTGTAGGGCTTTTAAAGGGATACATGAGAAGTTGAATTATAAACGTAATATTACTTAAGCCCGCCCGCTTAATTCAATAGGAAGAGTGTAGATCTACGAATTGCAGGGTCGTGAGTTCGATCCACTGGCGAGGCATAATGTTCTTCTCGGCGATTTGATTATAGACCTTGTGTCAGGAACTATTTCGTCCTCCACCTCTGTATCATAAGGAGAAGGTGGCATTTACATACGGAGAACAGTAAAGTACTGTACAGAAACAAGAATCACTGGTTATGTTCACTGTTTGTTGTTAGACGACTGAAATACTGTTGAAAAGCGGGGTTAATCCTAAAATGAATCAAAAATAACAATAGTAGATGTTAATACAGCACAGGAAAATCATGTGAAAAAAATGGAAGTGCCGTACTAAGTGTAATGTTTAAAGCTTCTAGTTCACAATTTGGGGGAAACATAAATGTGAAGAGATGTAAAAGCACACCTGACACTGGGGAAAACATGAAACCTATGCAGAATGCTAAAGAATGATAAATTATTCACCATTTCAAAGCATTTCAAATACGTCCGAATACTCATTTTATTTGGTAAGTTATATGGGCACTGCAAAATATCTTACCGATTAGTATTATGTATCATATACATATTAAATTAAAAAAAAATGAAGAACACATTTCATTTTTTAAAAAAAAATACATTTTTGGATCATCCGGTGAACTTTAATTCTGTATTTATCGGTAAACATGAACTGATCATGATTGGCGCGTTTCTTTTGTCATACATGCATATATATTATTAATTGTTGAAATTATTTAAAACAGTTATACCAAAGGTTGTTGCTTATCAAGTCATTTACTCTTTCAACAAAGGACCAACTATCTGCCAAAAATCAATGTATCATGACCTGTAGCCTGTAGACAGAGCATTATGAATGTTTACTTTTCATTAAATGTCCGCCTGTGTATTTATTTGAACCCATATAAAGAAACTCAAACAGATTTTAAAGCAAATATTTGGAAAGTATATTATGCGAAATGCGTGTTAAAACTGTTTATTGATCACTTAACCTTCATTTGAAATTAGATGAATAATATGAATAGAACCTAACGTTAAAATTTTGACCATTTTTTTAATATACTATATCTCACTTATCAAAATTGTTCATTTTGGCATTGTAGTAAATAATAGTAGGGCTTCTAAAAGGGCTGTGCCATCGGCTTCATCAGTACGTTTCCAATGCGCAAATTCCCGATGAATTCGTACATGCACTTAAGACTTACACACTATCAACAGTGCCCAAATACGTGTTACAGATTACATAAGCACGGGAAAATACTCATACACGTGCTAAACAAAATGTTTATGCTTTAATCTCATTTTTTAAAAATGAGAGAAAAGTCTGGTGTGCATGATATCATTAACCTTTAGCCTGCTGGCGGCAAGCAGCTCTGCCCTCGCGACCAATGCAGACCAAGATCAGCATGCACATCCACGCAGGCTGATCATGGTCTGCACTGTTCGCTATTCAGTCTGTAAATTTTCAGTGGACAGCCCTTCAAAGTATAAATGGCACTGCCCAAACTGAATGACAGACCAGTCCATTTTAGAAATTTAGCAGGCTAAATCTTAAAATTTTAGCCCTCTCACTGCAATATATGTTAATATCACCGATATGTATCTTGGATTTCTGTTTACTTCGAGGACGAATTAACAACACCTAGCTAAATATTGCGATCTTTAAAATATACCCATTTTCTCTTTTTCAGAATGAAGTAGCTTCAAACTGGCGGCTTCCGGCGGATATGAATTTGTCACTTCCGGTTTCTCCGGACCACGTGACTAAACTGATGGACGCATATCAGTATATCTACCGAGTATCTTTACCTAACGACTTTACAAACTATTTTGAGGTAACAATTAAAAGTATATTTTAGATGTTTAGTATGTTGAAAAATATTCTAAACTTATAATTCATTGTAAATGCAAAGTTACTAGTATCATTTTGCTATAGTTATTTATATGGGTGATATATGTGTCAATTGTTACACCGTTTTTGACGCATTAACAGTAACAGCGAATGTCAAGAGTAACAGCTTACCATATCTGTTCTAATTAAGGTTGCAAATACTGTGTAATTCTATCTGTAGCCTGAGTCATTCCTTGTAAAATATACTACTGTGTCTAAAAGCATGTGCGTGTTATATGCCAGTCTAGAAATTTCATCTGAAAGAATAAACTTTGGCTAATATTCTTTTAACTTAGATTTTCTTGAAAAATAGACCGTCTCATTTTGGCTACTTCTGTATATATTTTGTTTTTCGTAAATGAACTTTGTCACTTAAATGCTTGACGTATTTGTCTCATTTGTGTTAGTTTTCATGGTTTTGAAAATGTTGCAAATGTCTTTGGTTTCCAGCTTCTGATATCATACTGGCTCACTGATGGATACGATCTGAACCCGACAAAAGATTACTTCCGGTACAATGAGCTGTTTGCCGAGAGACGTGTCCAAGGTGTAACTCAAAATGCGTACTACTCAGGCTCGGGTAATGATATTTCGCGATTTGTTTTGTTGTACATACTTTTGTAAATTTTACTGTGTCCATACATTTAAAGAAAAACACTGATCAGATTAATGTTGAAGAAGTATTAGAATCCACTTCTTTTGGCAAGAACCATGAATGTGGTATGAATTTATAGACGTCAGACTGTAGCAGCAAAAATCTGGAATTTTATTTTTGTTCCCGAAAATTTAAAAAGATCTACCTAGAAGTCGGAGACATTTTAAGACTTTCACATTCTTTAGCCTTTTTAATCAATATTTTGAAAGAAAACACAGTTTTAACTTTATTTCCCAATTTTAACATTTAGAACACGGTGTATATTTTAGGTCTGTACTATGGTACTAAGCTACAATATTTGGCGATAGAGATCAACACGACCATGAATTTATACAGTCTGGGTTACGAAGAAGGTTTGCCTGTATTTGAGGAGTGGGAAAACTTCATTCAAAGCATAGTAAGTAGTTTGCTTAGTTAAGAAATAATTTATAGCAAAAGAGCGTTTTAACACTATTTATGCACGATGGGCGGTTATACGTCCGGCGTAATAATTTCACGAGGGCGTAGCCCGAGTGAAATTACTCGTACGACGTATTACCGCCCGAGTGTATAAATAGTGTTAAAACACTCTTTTGCTATAAATTATTTCGATTCTTATATGCCCTAAATCTAAAACGGTAGATAAAATATAGAAGCGCTCTTTCTTGGTCGCAACAAAAAATTTGACGTCACCGCACGTTAATGTGACGTCATTCTAGCGTAAGAGTGTTTTAACAGGGACAAGCATATTAGAATAATATATATTCTTGCATAAAAACTACTTTTTTTCACTGGATCCGCCCATGTATAAACGGGAGAAAAATCGTGTGCAAACAAGGCAACTCACGTGCTGTTAATACATGATTTTTATTTTTGAAATGCTTTGCCAGGGATATATATGTGTATTTTTGCGCACACTGATTTTTTGGCATCTGCGTCTTGTTTCTTCCATAACAACCTCTTCTTGTAGCATTATAGATACAATGTAATCCATAGTATATTTAGCTGTATCTGTTTCCAACCCCAAACGTACTGCCCCCATCAATATACGCACTAGCTTCTCTTAGAGTTCACTCCCTTTAAAAAGCGTCTGTTCAGTTATTATAAATAACTGTGAATAAATAAGTATCGCGTGTAATTTGTGCTATTGTTCGTTTTTAGGTATTATATTTATGATTTTGGTAAGTACCAGTCAGTATGTTTTTATCTAATTTCTCGAAGAATTTGTATAAACAGCTTGGAAACTTGACACTACGTTCGTACTCATCCGTACTTCAAATGCGTGTCCGTACTCAATATAACTCGAATGTAAAGTTATTATTCTTGAAATTGTGATCGAGTCCACCAAATTGTGAAATGATACGAATAATTATTGGTAATTTTATGTTTGTAATAATGAGAGATAAAAAAAATCGCTTAAAAACCTTCAGGATGTGCTTTTGATAGTGTTGTTTATTTCCGGGCCCTGGATACGGATATTTAAAACATGTTTACCGTTTCCAAGAACAACAGGAATGGTAAATAAAAAATGTACCGGAATCGTCAAGTCATCACATATGAAAACAATACATAAATCGTCGTGAAATTTTTTTTTTATGCAAGAATAGCGACAATACACGTTTGCTTTGTGTATTAACGTCTGCCGACGCCCTTGGGATATGTTTGTGACCTCGACCTTCGGTCTCGGTCACAAACAATCCCGCGGGCTTCTGCAGACGTTAATACACAAAAAAAAGTGTATTATCCCTACATAAACTTTACTTTCACTGCAACAAATGCTGGCAGCTTATTTGATTAACTTTGACTCCGTTTCTTGTGAAAGTTGGGAATGATCAGTACTGTTTCTTTTTGCAGAGGCTCGACTGTGCAGCGTAATATGTTGTTATTTAAGAATTAATATATCCCAAACCATGATTTGTTGTTGGCAATTTTTTTGTTTGGAGTTCAGATGCAAAGGACTTATAATTACGACGGCGCAGCCCGAGTGATATAATAATACGCATCTAAACGACAAACAATGGTTTTATTCAAACCAAATCACTGTCTGAGATATATTATTTCGATTCAGTCACGTTTTCAAGGTTTATTTTCTGCATCCTTGAAGATATATCCATCGAACCGTTGTCTGTTTTTCGTTGTTTTCTTTTCAAACGTGCCGCATACACGTTTGATGCTATGACGTAATAATTGTGATGCACAAACAGTGACTTTATTTTTAATGACATAAAATTGCCAAGTCTCTAATATTTTTGTTAAATTGCCTATCCATTTGTTTTCAGAACAGAAAAATGCCTGCACCTCTCAAGAATGGCATACAGGTTACTGAGACACTTTGGCACTGGCTTCACGTGCAAGAGGTATTGTCTTTCTTGGTCAAAGAATTTTAATACAATATAAATTACTACAAAGGTTTTCTTAAAACTGTTAATTTAGAAACATTGGCCTTTTGGTAAACTCATGCTTGTTTTCTTAGAGTTAGTCCTGCATATTGCATTTTTTGAAATTCTATTACCATTTGTATGTGTACTGCTTACGGTCCGTAGAACGTGCGTGAAATGTGTACGCATCTGAAATAAATCATGTGTGTAATCAGTTATGAAAGAACGTAAATATGCAAAACAAAATTATTCTGCATCAGTCGTTATAATACATAAATATACAAAAGTCAATTACGGTATTACAGTTCACATGTTAGTGTTTCCCTGTAGGTGTAACACAGATTTTACGCCCACCGGCTTCTCATATACTTGCTCCAGAATGGTGAAGAAAACTGACTCCACATAAATACGCGAGAAATCAGTACTAAAGACGAAAATACACTCACAAGCTTTATATTAAAGAAAAACTACTTTTATTTTAAGTTTGACTTAAAACTTGTTCAACAGCACGCATGTGAATTTACTTATTTGGAACAGGTCCTGCTCAAATCTATATATAATATAGGGATGTTGTAAAAATGCCTGATCCCTGTCAAAAAATCGAAAGAAAAGAAAGGGAAATGGTCAGTAAAACTACAAATGATATGATTATTTCTAAATAATTGTATATGAATGTAATGTGCTATTTCAGACTCTAGCCTCCTCCGCAATAACGGGTATTATTGTCGGACTGTTGTCAGCCTGGCCTATTCTCGTACTGACGACCTTGAACTTCATCATAGGGACAATCGCCGCCGTTACTATAGGACTGGTCACAGCTTGTGTCATAGGTCTTATACCTCTAGCTGGTTGGAAACTCGGGGTAACAATTTTATTTTTTTTATTTTCCTTTCAGGTTAAGAATTTCGTAAGTGTTAACATCGTGAAAATGACAACTTCTACGAAAGTATTGCCATGTCCTTTTAGCAGAATGTAACAGTGCACGTGGTGTCGTATATTTATCATTTTAAATCATTTTTGCCAAGAACTATTTTGATTTCTCGCTTGCACAAAAGTTACTACTTGATAATGGTTGTACATACTTTTACAGTATGATGAGTATCTCTGCTTGACAGACATGCCAAGCTTGAAATGTCTCGAGCATTTGTTCTACCTTATGTTGGTAACACAATGCACGAACTGGTAGTCTAAATTCTAACTACAGCACATTTATGTAACAATAAATATTTTGTGATTTATAAAAAATATATTATGTTTTGAAATTTTGATTTTCTACTCCAGGTCTTGGAGTCGATCAATCTGTGTATGGTCGTCGGTCTATCTGTAGACTACATTGTTCATCTCGCAGAAGCTTACCGGATGTCAAAGTCACCCAGACGCTTGGACAGAGTTCATGACATGCTTGAATCAATCGGACTTTCTGTAATATCTGGTGCTATAACAACCATGGGCGCTGCTGTATTTATGCTGTTTGCAAAAATACAGTTTTTCTTTCAGTTCGGGATATTTATTTTAAGTACTGTCGGAATTTCCTTGGTATTTTCTCTTCTGGGTTTTACGACATTGTTATCCCTTTGCGGACCGGAAAATGATACGGGCTCAGTCACAAAGATGGCTTCTAGTCTGGTTAAGTTTTGTAAAAAAGGTGATAACATAAGTGAAAAAGCGGCGGACGAAGCGGCGAAAACAAAATCTCGGATATCGTGCCCATGTGCATCTCCCTCTTTATTGGTCGACAGATTTTATGATTGGCTGAGCTACAGGAAGAGTGAGCATCAGCTAGCAACGGCCAGGCAAACTAAACCATCTGTGTGATTAAAACATCGTGACAAGTACACTTTCAGTTTATCTATATTGTTGGCATATGCTTATTTTCAGTGTGATTTCGGAAACAAAGAAAGGTACTGTGATAGAATTACTGTGCAATTAAATTTCACATATATGAAAGTTTCTAGAATTATATGGAAAATATTTCTACAAACTAGGCTAGTTGAACTAATTAAGTAAGCTGTTTTGGATCAAACTGAAAGTGTTCAACACTGTGTGTATCTGCTACAACCAGGGCCATTTGAATTCCACATAGCGTCCTATTACCAATCATTGGGCCAGTTCAGTTCTTCTCCAACGGTTTTGCCATCATTTTAAGGTGATTTTCATGCTTCTGTTTCACTTTGAAAAGTTGTCATGATTTATAATGATAAGTACATGTAAACTATACAAACTTAAACCGAAAATAGCTGAAATCAAATTCGTGTGAGGACAGCATTAAATTAAAAGCAGGTGCCAACTTATGTATATCTTGTCGATTTAGATTTTTAAACTTGTTGCTATGAAAATTAAAGAAGCTTTACTGAACAGAAATAGCTTTTGTAACATGCAAAGATGATTATATATTTTTATAGAAATATTTTATCACTTTTATAGCAATTTATATTCGTTATTGTTATATTGTTTTACCCTAAAAATAAAAAAAAGAATCAAGCACATTTTTTGTTAGTTTCTGTTTATAAATACCCACTCATCAATCACAACTCGACACATAACACCAATTAAAAAAAAAATCATAGAAAATTTCAGCCTAGAGCAACGCACGCCAAATTGAGCAGCACCGGAACCATGCATGTATCTGGACTTCTTTCATTATTGTTTATGATCCTGTTCTATAAACAGATCAAGAATAAAACGTTAAAAAGATGAAATTACTCTGTCATGACCATTCTAACATGAAAATGCAATCCTGTTACCGCAAAAAACAATTACACATGATGTTACGTAGCAAATGATAATGCTAAACCGGAACATTATTTGAGCTTTTCGTTTAGCTTCATTTATTCCATAATTAGTAAGATGCCGTGCAACATAACCAGGGCCTGAAATTACTCGCATTCTTTCCTGTGTATGGGTGATTGCCTTATAACGTTGTAATGGAAGGGATATCACTGAATTTAGAGAGGTAAATTACAGGCAATGCTGTTAGCTCCCTTTCGTGGTTTCCCTTCTACTCCCTGTAGGCTGGTAAGTGTGACAGTACGATAATACGATGCTAAGGCGTGAATATACGATGCAATAATGTGACGTCAGTATCGGACTTCCTTATTGTGTTCTCGCGTTTTCGCATCGTATCATCAAAATATTGCTATAAAATTATCGCACAAAACTTGGCTTACCCGTAGGATAGGCAAAGCCTAAGGTCGTATTATATATATCTGTTAGCTGTCTTTCAAATGTGACTTTAAATCGAGCTCGTGCATTGAGCTTTACACATTGCACTTTAAAGTAACTACCTGTAACATGGGAAATTAACATTCGTCTGATGGGCCATTATTCTGACAAGAGTGCAAACTTAGAGTTATAGATATTGAGCTACTTTAACGTATAATGACTATGAATAAATCTACACAGATTCAATGCTAAACAGATCTTGTAGTTTCAAAGAAAGGTGACTTAAACCAAAAGCAAACACCGACGATCAAGTTTCGACAATTTCTTATTGTTAACAATTCAGACAAGTTAAATGACATATTTTACAGTGATACAAACAATTTATGATTTGAAGAACAAGAAATACGCCGGTAACGGGACATAATACGTACGTCGTAAATTCTAACGTTAAATGGCGTTCAAAGGGGTAAATGCGAAAATACGGAAAACGTAATCATCCTAACGTGTAAGGGTAACAAAAACAAGACATGCCAATAAGTTTCAATTTAAACAATTCTAAATTCAAAGGGAGGTAAGTTTTGGACCGTATTTATCACAAATCACATTCTTTACACATGTGAAGAATACGGTCCTATTTTATCGCAGAAAAGGATATAATGTTTTCTACCTGACCGTCCATATCTTCACATTTTCTATGAAATTTGTGATCGACATCACGTTTTTGGGACGATATTACACAATAGTTTTAACAAGAAATTCGGCTATTTTTTGTGTTTTAAGCGTATTTTCCTATGTTGTCAAACCACGAACATTTGCGAGAGATTGACAAATTATACATGAAGCAACATCGTTCTAGCGTTGTCCGCTGGTCTTTCTTCTGTCCGTCCGTTTAGTATCGGGAAGTGACACTAGTTTTGATGCCTAACGTTAACATTGTATTAACAGGGCCTGTTTCGTGTCCTGTCCATAATTCTGTCATCTGTCAAGGGATTATCATAACATTTGTTACAAATACTTTCCATAATGAAGCACACGCAAACTCCTTCATGAAAGGCCCTAACACTTTGTGTTTTAATGTCAACAGGTTGTTTTTTCCTGTCTGCTTCAAATCCGGCCTGCATGGGATTTTAATATTACTTTCACAACAGTTTCTCACATAAAGACGATGTGTCATATGCAACCCTAAATAACTGCCTCAAAGGAAAGGTCAAGGTTACACTTGGTGGTTAAAAGTGTTAACAATATCTGTTTTATGACAGCTTCATAACTGTATCTTCTATCAAGGAATCATAATGTAAATCAGCACAAATGTTCCGGATAATGAGGTGATGCATCATATGCTACTCACAGACCCTCTAGGTCAAAGGTCAAGGTCATCATTTGAGGTAAAAGGATAACATGACCAGCTACATATCTGCACAAGAACCCTGCAATCCATCGAGGGATTTTTTATGTTACTTGGCATAAATGTTCCTCGTAGCATGTGTCATGCGATTGTTGATTGGTCTAGTTTTGGTCGCACTGCTGCCAATCAGGCATATACATTTTTATTTAAATTTTCAGAGAAACTAGCATTCTATGTAACCATTGTTGGAAAAAAGAACACGCAGGTTTGTTAAGTATACTTTTAGACTGCGGGATGAAAAAAGATAATTTAACTGCTGTGTCCGTGACAGCTTACAAAAATCAAAGCACTGAAGTACTGATGGGGCGATTTTTCTTGTCGGTCCGAGGGAAACTTTGGGTTCGGAACCCACCACAAACCAGGGTGTTAATGATTATGATCTAGTCATGTTCCTTCCCTAATACGATGGTTTGGAAAATTGACAGACCCGTAAACGTGTACCTCTTTTTTTTTTTGAAGAGTATTCAATTCCTACCATAAGCCACCTTTAACTAATTTTTTCAGGAGGGCGTAGGTTCAAGCCCCACTAGGACCAAACTTTTTTCATTATATTTCTTTTATCTAGTGAAATAAATTTGTCTTTTTTTTCAAGACTCATTATTATTGATTTTTTTTTGTACAAAGGCGGAAAGTTTTCATTTGATTAGCCATTTCTTGCTGTTTAAAGTGAATTTACCCTCTGATACAGAAGGATGAAGGTTTAGACATCTTTGAAAATACTGAGTTACATGTAGTAAAAGTTCTTTATTTTGCTTTTATTCTTTAGTTTACATATTGTGAAATAAATGTAGGTAGGCTTTACTTCTGCCCTATGGTTATTTTTGAAGGCAGAAAGCAAGCCATAATTTTTCAGTGTTGGAGTTTAATTTCTGTCCGATTAAATCCTTTTAATTGAGGCTCCCAAGAAAAATTGCCATCGACAGTTTAATTTTGTGTTTTATAATTGTTACGCTATACTTTGAGGTTTCTTTTAGCTAAATTTTGGTATAATGAATTTCCTGCGATCGTTTTGCGCAGTGGTTATCACTCTGAAATATGTCTCTGTTTGAGCTTTAGGAAATAACTTAAATTATACAAAATAAAAAAAAAAAAAAAAAAAAAAAAAAATAAAAAAATAAGGCACGGTAAATGCAAGACAGTGCAACGACGTTAACTTCAAGACTGTATCAAGTTAATGCAATTATTAAACAGAACCATTACGGATCCACTATCTTAATTTAACCTGAAATACAGTTTATAACGTGAGATTAAACAAAAGTCGCTTACATAGATCTTCGCCCACCACCCAAATTGGAGACAAAACAAACACTTTTTACAATATAACTTCAGCATTTGTCAGAATGTTTCTAAAACAATTTGTTTAGTATAAAACTTACCAGAAAAAAATAAACTGCCCTTAAATCAAATACTATTATTATGTTCTATTGTAAATGTAAACATTATTTCAATAGCAAAATATAACATGTACGCTGTTTCGGTATACACATTGTAGAATGTGGTCATTTGTTTCTTCTCACGTTACTGTGGCAATTCCACGCAGCACTCACGTCCCCCAGAACCTATAGCAACTGATCTGGAAGTGTTTTTTCAAAAAACTTATGCTACCTTTTTACATTATTCATATTTCGTGTTCATCATTTATTGTATTATATACAAAATCATACCTAGTAAAAGTAATACTTTTATTAAACATAATTGATAATGCGCAGTATAATTCATTTCGACATTTGTTATGAATGAACTGACTGTGCCCGGAACCAGTGTTTGTTTGATGAGTTATTTATAGACCGAGGTCATAAACTATAACGAAGTGGTCATTGGAATCCCGTTTCCATTTAAACAACACATGTGAACATTATCTAAGTGTTTCGATAAAATTTTAATCCGACGTGCTGTATATTTTTGTTAAATACGTCTGACATTTCGCATGATTTATTAGCTTTATCTCTGCATATTACAAAGTGTGTGTATTATGTTAATGAGTTTTACATTACCAAAGATGAAAAAGTTCCATTCATACGGATATTTCATGCATAGAGGGTGAACTAATTTACCTTCATTATGTAATATTTTCTAATGTTATCTGAAAAGACAACAGAGAGCTGCATGACATAATCATTTACATAATCAAGTAGAAATTATAGTATTATATGCATTTTGGACAAATTCATATGCCATACATGTTATTACTGTTCTGTGGAAATGTCAGGACTATTTCGGGGGCGATTGTTTACTGTTGCTTGTAGGCATACGGTATTAAGAGAATCTGAAACGTATTGTTCACTCTGTGGCTAATCGCCCCCAAAAGAGCATAGCTATATACATTTGGCAATAAGTAACCCAAGAGCCCTTCAAACACTCTGTGCATCAAACTTTGTTTTGAGACTAACCGAAAAAAAACAAACTACTTAGATGGTTAATTCATACAGAAAAAAATACGCACTTCCTTAAAACTTTGTAAAATCATAGCATATACATGATAGGTGAGATAACCTTTAATGAGAAACGTGTCTTCCACTCCTATCACTCATCACGATTATGACACATTTATGAAATATACGGTTTGAGATAAGAGTGATATACCTCAGCTCAAAAAGCGGGTATCTGAATTGACATGAGGTAGCACTTGATCGCTTTGTTGCACTGACTTGCAAAAATATATGATATATATCTATATAATTGGCCAGACTTCCAAAAAAAAAATTCATTCTCGTTGTGACAGTCGTATACAAAACATTGAAAATGAGAACTACGTTGCTTGTCTTTGCAGCGGCACTTGGTAAGTGAATTATTGTTGGCAATAATAACTACTGTACAAATGGAATGGGAGATGTTGTTGACGTCTATTCAACATGAAAAGAAGTTTTGTTTAGATGACTCAAACGTTCTATCAACTTAATATCTCTCTTTTTAAATAAATTCAATGTAAATCAGCAGTATTTCATAATTGAGCCGCGCCATGACAAAACCAACATAGTGCGTTTGCGACCAGCATGGATCCAGACCAGCCTGCGCATCCGCGCATCCGCGCAGTCTCGTCAGGATCCGTGAAGTTCGCTTTCAAAGTCTATTGCAATTTGAGAAACTGTTAGCGAACAGCATTGATCCGGACCAGACTGCGCGGATGCGCAGGCTGGTCTGGATCCATGTTGGCCGCAAACGAACAAGACCTGTGTTGGTTTTCTCATGGCGCGGCTCATAAAGTAATCGTCACTCGCGGTATTGATAACTCTAGTTTAATGATTGAAGTTGTCCATTGTTCGGTCCATGTTTTTCTCTCACTTTTTTGTTGCTTTTTACAACAAAATTAACCCTAGGTGTCATAAACACCGCTTCTAAAAGTTACTTTCGTATCTTTTATTCCACATAGATTTTACGTTTTTTTGTGGATATTGTTTTCAGTTGCTTATACCCATGCTGAGAACTGCGACTCCACTAGCTCACAGAACCAGTGTACAAGTACCAGCTGTTCGACAGGTTACCTGAAGGAATGTGCCAACAATATTTGCACGTGCAGTCGTAAGCACAAATAATATAATGAGGTTTTTTTCTGATCTACTTTAAAACTTCCAAATATTCGTATTATATTGTTTCAAATAAACATGTTGCTTTGTTTCGACTGAGGAACGTTATTTAGTAACCATCCAGATATATCTGTTGTCCAAAGCGTTTCCTTCCACTGGTTGTAGATTCAGATGGGAGGTAACTGTTTTGGCGGTAACGAGTCCCTGACGAGTTACTATCAAAACAGTTACCCGAGAGCCGGGCATTCTCATCTGCATCTACAACCAGTGGTAAATGCATACCGTATTAAAAAAAATTATGGAATAAAGCAAAACAAAATAATTTCTTAACAGCTTTCTTTCCTATAAAAGCGTACTAGTATTTAAACAAAGCGCGGGAAATTAACCTCCGTAAACAGAAACGATGTCATGACTTTTTGACTACGCGCAACAAAAAAGTTCCAGATAAGTTTTATCAATTCTAGCACGTAATGTTTTCTTCCGCAAGATATTGTTGTTGCTTTTTGAATCGAGAAATTTACTAAAAAGAACTAGAAGAGCATCTATCATCGTATTTGATTTTTATCGCATTTTACAAAGAAATCTATAATCAATGCACGAACCAATAGTTGTCGTTAACTACACGAGGGTCATCTGGCAATGGAGTGTCAGCATGGGTAAAATTACAGGTAAAGCAAACCTGTCCGGCATACCAGTTCCTACGGGATCTTGTTCAAATCCGTTTAATATCAAAGTCTATTATTTCAGATGCTTGTGTTTGCCCTTTTTGGATTTTGATACTGACTTTAACATCTTTATCAGAACCGTATATGACTATTTCATATATCAGAACACAACAATTCTGAATTTTACAGAATATGAAATATAGGAATGAGAAATGTTCTTAAGCAAATATTTCAGCTCGTTATCTCTTGCTAAAATAGAAATATCATATTTGCGTGATTAAAATAAGTACTTCAGACAAATACTACTAACCATAGTACAATTTAGCTATAAAAACTATAAGATTGTTTCACTGGTTGTAGGTGCAGATGAGAATTTCCGGTCTCGAGGGTAACTGTTTAGGCGGTAACGAGGCTCCAGCCGAGTTTCCGCCTAAACAGTTACCCGAGAGCCTGATATTCCCATCTGCACCTATAACCAGTGACAGAATCTTTTTCTTGCATACCGATATCAAAATAATAATAAAAATAAAATCAATCAAACGGCTTTCTTTTTAGAACTATTTCTTATAGCAGCGTATATAAACAAAGCGCAGGAAAGCAACGTCCGTAAACAAGACGGACGTCATGACGTTTCAAAGCTAAATTACAATGTTTAGTTCCGGTTTTGTTTTATCAGTTGCAGCGTAACGTTATGATGAATTTTTGATAAAATAACGTGTTTTGAGTCGAGAAATATACTATCAGGAACAAAGAGGAACCGTGAAGGTACTGGTTTTTTATTCCGTTTTTTGAAATAAATATAGATAACTACATAGATCTAAATCTTCTACATATATGTAGTTCGTAATACGTCATTTTAAAGCACGAGAGTCATCTTACACCCCGGGGTGTAAGATGGATTTTTCCAGCACCAGTAAAAATACCGGAAAACCCCGTCTGGTATGCAAGAATATGAAAGATTCTTTCACTGGTTGTAGGTGCAGATGAGAATTTCCGGTTTCGGGCGGTTACGAGGCTCCAGCCGAGTTACCGCCTAAACAGTTACCTGAGAGCCGAATATTCCCATCTGCACCTATAACCAGTAACAGAATCTTTTTCTTGCATACCAATATCAAGAAATAATAATCGAACGGCTTTCTTTTTAGAACTATTTCTTATCGCAGCGTAATTCAACAAAGCGCAGGAAAGCAATGTCCGTCTAAATCTTCTACATAATTATATGTAGTTCGTAAAGCGTCATTTAAAGCACGAGAGTCATCTTACACTCTGGTGTGTAAGATGGATTTTTCCAGCACCAGTAAAAATACCGGAAATCCCCGTCTGGTATGCAAGAATATGAAAGATCCTTTCGCTGGTTGTAGGTGCAGATCGGAATTTCCGGTCTCGGGCGGTTACGAGGCTCCAACCTTCTTAATTCTAATATGTTTGTCTCTGTTAAAGCACGCTTACGCAAGAATGACGTCACGTTAACGTGCGATGACGCCAAAGTTTTTTGCGACCAAGAAAGAGCGCTACTATATTTTATCTACTGTTTTAGATTAAGGGCATATTAGAATCGAAATAATTTATAGCAAAAGCGTGTTTTAACAGTATTTATACACTCGGGCGGTTATATGTCGTACAAATAATTTCACTCGGGCTGCGTCCTCGTGAAATTATTATGCCCGACGTATAACCGCCCATCGTGTATAAATAGTGATAAAGCACTGTTTTGCTATATATTATTTCTTAAATATACAGATCTTGATATTCTTCTTTGTTTAATTGACAATTCAGCCATGTTAGAACGATTTTAGTTTTATAGATATATAAATTAAAATAGTCAGTCAGTGTGATAAAAAAGCGGGAACTTCAAAGATAAAGAATAAACTGTGGCGTACTGGTCTGTTTTAAGTTCAGTCTAACATCAAAACACAGAAATATAATTAAACTAAAATAAGATAGATATAGATAGATATATAACAAAACAGTTATTTAACATTGAACTGTACAATATGAGATACGTATCCAGCTGGGAAAACCATATTAGATCCACCTAGCGGCACGTTCAATATGGTTTTCTCAGCTGGGTACTCGTCCAAATATATCAACGTATTATACAGAACAATGTTAGATAACCTAATAATATTTCCACGCGCTATTTCGAATTACATTTTATGCAAAGAGATGCCCAGTTAAAAGATTTTGGGAACTGCAAATTGAGATCGAAATTGCTTACCTTTTCTTGTATAATGTCTTGTCCATTGTAGAGCTACATGCAGTAAAAATTATTAATGATGACGTCATAAAAATTGTTTAATTTATTTTCAAACAGTAAAATGATAAATTTCATTATTTCAATGATGTATTTCTATCAGGATTTGCGGGCGTATATCGGCGGTTACTTTAATTAAATGGGTATTGTGCCACACACTGCAAATTTTATTCATGTATTTTTTAGAAGAAAAAAATGAAGTATTTAAATGCGATTATATCTATAAATAATAACGTCATACAGAAATAGAAACTAGCATTTTAAATCTACATCATCAGTACATGGCAAATTTCATTGATGCATTTTTTTCAAGATTTGCAGGCGCTCAGTGGCACCCGAATGTACTAGCTAAATTGTCGACTCAACCAACGATATACGCCATGCCAATTATATTTGAAGAAAAGGGAAATGTTTAAATGCAAAGACAGTTTGTCGTGAATGTTATTTCTTCCTCTCTGTACAAAAGCTCGTCACACATACGGCGCGTATAGCTACGTCTGTGACTGTGGTATAAAGTGTTCATCCACGTAGAATAATACGTTCCAAAATTCAATGGCATTTCGTCTCATGTGTCAAGCGTTGCCATGCATACTTGCTTTCCGCTTTAAGTAAAATTCACCATTTCCATGTTGATATAAAACATTATTTTACTCCACAGAAAACACATGTACCACACAAAGTGACTGTTCGAACTTTCTCAACTGCAACAGACAGTGGCATTGCTTTGACAACTACTGTGTATGTTACTGACACTGACATTTGATATATAAAGACTGATTTTCAGCAATAAATTTAAAGCATTACCAGACTGTTCCTTGTGTATTCTTACTTATTGATTCCGGCCCGCCTAAACAATATCTGATACGCAAAATGATTACAAAGACATATAGTATGTCCCGTCTTCTCTTCAAATGGACGTATAAAAAGTGATTTAAGGCCACGCTTCTTTTCATATGCATATTCATTTTAGTGCAGACAATCGTTCCAAAACATTCTGATGCAGGTCTTCATTCAACTCAACAACCCGGAATATCTAACAATATATAACAATATATATCTAACAATATATAACTGAAGTAGCTGGTACCAAGCCAGTTCGGCGTTATCTCTATATTCATCATATGCATGTTCATCCTTAAATTTTGCGTAACTGGTACTGTTCCTTGGTTACCCGAATGAGAAAAAAGTTTGCATTCAGTGCAAAATTAGACTTGTGCTTAAAATGTCATATAAATACGCTATTTCATAAACGTCAAAAGACGTTTCCGTGGCTTTTTTGGATATCAGTAGATAATTGTAAAAATACAACCGTTTTTTTAAAAGTCCAAACCAGATTTATAAAGATAAATAAAATAATGTTATGTAGTTTTATTTTCAATTTACATGGAGCAAGTATTATTAAACAAGCATTAGTTTTCATTTTTACTTTTGTAAAATAAACGCGATGGTTGATGACTTGTGACAATATCGGGAAAACATGTTTTTAATACCCCGTATGAAAGCACTTTTAGCAGATATCGACACATATTTGAAACTCACACAAACATAATTATGCTTTTCTTAAATTCTAGGGTGTATCATATAAATTGCCTTTTTGACACTATTAAAAAAAAAAATTATTTGAATTTCTGTGTGCGGCTCCGTCCGTTCCTGCGAAAAGGACGTTATAAAGGACAGTTTTGCAGACGTCTTACCAGAAACAGATGGTCGAAAAACGGTCCATTTTTGCTCGTTCGCAATACAATCATTTTACTTGTTAACTTTAATTGGATGTGTGAGATATGCGGAAAAATGAAACCGTCGTAATTTAAGTATTAAGCGCATTATGGATTTTTGATTTTGTACCAATCTGAATGGCAAACAAATTAAAGATAGAAGTGCAGCATTCCCCTCCCCCCCTCCGCTCCCACGATCCCGTAACTTTCTCAATATTATAACGTCACAAAAGGGACATAACTGACAGGAAGTTAGGCATGAAAGTACTAACAAACTGCACATAACTACTACTTGGTACCTGATGTTGATAATGTGAACCAGGTTTAATTTGAATTGAAGGGGAAATGTAAATTTTTAGTACATAAAGTTACGATGAAGTAATAATTTTTCAAAGTCCAAAAAGGGTCGTAAGGCCAGAAAAGTTATCTGACATGAAACTCCCAACATTATACGTAGAGGTAAGAGGTAATCAGAGATAAACGCGTTTGTCCACCACAATCATATTAATGATGTATACCAACTTTCATTTCATTTCGCATAAAAAGTAGTATGCCTACATTACCGTAAAAGGGCATAGAACGAAGTTTACTGATGAATAATTCTCCACCGGTGATGAACAGCAAAGAATAATTTATGTACGTTCTGTGCCCTTGTGCTTTGTTATAGAATAAGATATGTAATCAGCAAAAATGAATCAAAGCACGGAGAGCACTGGTGGGGCGGTACTTTCAAAAGCAGAAATATAGAATTTTTGTTGATCAAGGACATATAACTCTGTTACTACTTATTCGATTATTACGCACCAAGGATATGCAAAACTGGCTTAGTAGTAACAAGTGTTGTATCATTGAAACCCGACCAGTAGATGTTTAGAAATTTGCCTACAGATTGACAGAAAGATAAACGCAACTACAATATAGCACCAATATACTTCGTATCTGGGGGTATAATAAAGCTGCTCTGATTACTCCGTGAGAACTTGTGCTTAGCTGAGTTAAATGCAAAGTAATGAAATGCATTCAGCAACATCAAACTGTGTTTGATAAACACACATGTCCCTCGCCGGCGCTTGGACCAAACATTTTGCCAATATGACCACTTCCATGTTATTTCTAAATCGAAATGAGGTCAAGGTCAAAGTAAGGTTGTGTGACTTGGGTGGAGGGGCAATGCTCCAAGGCTGTGTCTGTGTAAACACTCAGATACCTGGCAAGCGATGTTGGTGCTATACGAAACAGTCCAATCTAGTTAACCGGAAATCCAGCCAATATGAGCACCCCATGCTACTTTCTTAGTCAAAATGAAGCCAAGATGAGAAATCTTCAAGGCAGTGCGTGTGCATTTGTCCAAGGTGCCTGGTAAGCGGGGTTGGTACAAGACGAAGTAGTCCAAACAAATTAACCTTGTACAGACAGACGGATGGCTAAACAGACAGTTTAATCACTATATGCCCTAGTAAGCATCAGGTGGTGGTGAGAGGAGGATAAAACATGCAATATGTACAAGTCATATATGAGCAGTTCGAAATACTTTATTCTAAATCTCTTTAGAGTTCATAAATGGCAAGAATTAAACAAATGAATGAAGTATTGCCATGCAATACAAAGTCCCCTATTGAAATGCACCTATTTTTTCTCTACTGCAGTATAACATAATGAGCTGATATCTGTCAATGAAATATAAACAATATTGTACTATATATACAATATGTTATAACAAAACACTTCAAATTTGCAATTATAAAAACCTACAGTTGTTTTCATATGGAATTCTTTGGCCAAATATAAAAGAGTTTCCATATAAGTTATTTATAGGAATAACAAAGGGGAAATAAAAAAAATCTATACAATATAAGTCCACAAGGAACTCTTTACCAGCTAGAGATACACCTAAAAATTGGATGTAACATGCATGTTGTACCACAAAAAAGTGGTCCCAATTTTTCCCTATGGCCAGTAATAAAAATGTTACAATGTAATCTATTTATAGTAACAACAAAGGGACAGGGTCCCTCATGATGGTGAACATTTGTGCCAAGTTACATCAAAATATCTCCATGCATGAAGAAGAAATGCTCCTGACAAAGTCATTCTTGAATTTGACCTCTATGTGTGACCTTGACATTAGACCTAAGGACCTGGTTCTTACGCAATCTGTCTTTTGGTGGTGAACATTTGTGCCATGTTACATCAAATTCCCTCCATGCATGAAGAAGAAAGGCTCCAGACAAAGTCATTCTTGTATCTGAGCTTTGGCCTCTAAGTGTGACCTTGACCTTAGACATAGGGACCTAGTTCTTACACATGACACTCCGTCTTATGGTGGTGAACATTTGTGCCAAGTAATAATAAAATCCCTTCAAAGATTGTTGAGTTACAGACTGGACAGGGAAAAAGTCCTTTTGGACATTGACGTCCAAGTGTGACCTTGACCTTGCAGCTAAGGACCCTAGTTCTGCGAATGACACGTTGTTTCATCCAGGGGAAATAATATCTAAATTTTGTTTTCCGGACAGGAAAAAAATCCTATTGACCTTTGATCTCCAAGTGTGACCCTGACCTTTAAGCTAGGGTTCTGGGTGTTGCGCATGACACGTCGTCTTACCATGAGGAACATTTATGCCAAGTAATATTGAATTCCCTTGATGCATGACAGAGTTCTGGACCGATCAGGAAAAAACTCCCTATTGACCTATGACCTCCAGTTGTGGCCAAGGGTCCGTGATTTGCGCATGACACGTCGTCTCATCATGGGTACCACTTGTGCCAAGTGATATAAAAATCCCTTCTTGAATGACAGAGTTATAAACCGGACACGAAACAGACCCTGTTCATGCCATGTTAACATTTTACTGCCAAGTGTGACCTTGACCTTTGAGCTAGGGGTCTGAAAGAAGTGCATGACAAATCGTCTTATTATGAGGTAAATTTGTGCCAAATAATATTAAAATCCCTTCATGGATGGCAGAGTTATGGACCCGACAGGAAAAAAGTCCTGTTGACCTTTGACCTCCAATTATGACCTTGACCGTTGAGCTAGGGGTCAGGGTTTTTCGCATGACACGTCGTCTCCCTTAATGGAGAACATCTGTGCCAAGAAATATTAAAATCCCTTCATGGATGACAGAGTTATGGACCGGACACGAAATTACGGACGGACGGAATGACAGAATGACCCACGGACGGAAAAGCGCATTCCTACAGACCCGAAACTGGTTTTCAACCGGTAGGGGACTAATAAATGAAAGTAATAAAGGCTTTCAGCTGACACTGCTAAGAGTCCTGCCAACAGGCACAACAGACTGTTTTACAAACTATATTGTAACGAAAAACTGCTAAATTTGAACTGAATTGTTTGCATATATACCAGTTATAGTCTTATAATTCAAGAAAATCTGGGCACAGACAAAACAAACTAACAAGGACTGGGTTACTCGCTGCAATATTCAAACAGAATCAAAAGCCTGGTTACTGTTTCTGATCCCAGAATGAGTAAATTTATGGCATTTCCTTTGAAAGCAAAATAAAGCCTCTGTCTAGATTTGACTTAGAGACCTAGTTTTAACCCCAAGCTACTCACATGTAAACTTAACCTAGAGTTCCTTGAACTAGTTTTGACCAATTTTTTCATGAGTGTGTGAAGACAGTGTTAATCTTCAGACATACAGAGCTATCAATGCATTATACTGTATCAACAGCAAAGAATGAGACAGACAGGTCACATGAAGATTGGATTCAAAGGCGGTTACTGATATGAAAAATTTCTACTGATGTTCTTTACAACCCTTTAAGAAACATGATGTTTAAATTGAGAAGAAAATATCACTCGGTATTCATACAGATTCAGCTCTAAAATCTAGCACTTTTGGACATGGATTGTGAATTTCACAACAAAATTACAGCATCGACACATCTGTATTTCTGAAGATTAACACTGTCCCATTCAATATAGCATAGGAAAACACTATCATCAACAATGAACTTTTTTGCTACACATTAAAGTATTAAATCAAAGTTTAAATTTCCAATACACATTCGTCATGGCCCCCCAGTCTGGAGTAGTTTTTTAATCCTTCTGCACAGAAATGTAGTCCTGAAAAACACAGACAAAACAACTGTTACTGACATCAGAAATGATACAAAATGTACACAGTATAAACAGATACATTTGGAATTCAACAAGTCAAAGCAGGAATGGCTTCAACTTGGGGACTTCAAAAATTCAAAGAACTACTTCATACGGTACACCGACCGTGAATACTTCAGTACAGGGTTGACACCTAAATATTACCAAATTTTAAAATTTGACATCAAAATCTTGTAATTTAGGGTCTTTCGAGAACAAGCCATTCTCATCGCAAACAAAATTATATACCGCAGAAATATTTCAAACATTAGACCTACTTTGCAGATAAATTGGCTCGGAAACTGGAATTTTGAAGGAAAAAGGCATATAACAAAAGTAGCCTTTCTTCTGAAAATTTCAATCAGATTTTCATAAAATCAACTGTGATGTCACAAGTTTATCTTATACAATGTTTTATGTAATTTTAAGCCTATTTCTTTTGTAAATTGAAGTATCAAGATGAGCATTTACTTAAAAACATGCAATTTTAAGTAAAAAAATCACAATTTGCCCTCCACAATTGCAGAAAAATGGACATTTTAATAACTTAAAGACCAGACTCCACAAGCAAAGACAAATATTTGATTATATCATACACAGTTACATCCATACATCACAGCCCATGTCAAAATGAACTAGATTGTAACAGAAGTGACAAATCATACCCCACAATCCGGCCTTGTTATGTCAAAGTTGAACTTGCTTGACCTTTGACCTATTGACCTTAAATCAATAGGGGTTATTTGCTAGTCATTATTAACATCCCTATGAAATTTCATGATCCTCGGCAACAGCGTTTTCAAGTCATTGTCCGGAAAAGGTTACAATGTTCCAGGTCACTCTGAAATTTGACCTTTGAACTCAAAATCAAAAGGGGTCATCTGCTGGTCATGACCAACCTCCCTATTACAGTTCGTGATCCTAGGCCCAAACGATCTGAAGTTATCATCCGAAAACCGTTTAACTGTTCCGGGACACTGTATAATTGACCTCTGACCTACTGACCTCAAAATCAATAGGGGTCATTTGCTGGTCAAGTACAAGTTCCTTGCCAATTTTCATGATCCCTCAAATTATCATCCAGAAACCGTTTAAATGCTTCGGGTCATTGTGACCTTGACCTTTGACCTACTGACCTCAAAGTCGAACTTGACCTGTATTTTGTCATGTTACACATGTGTACCAAAATTTATGATCCTAGGCCCAAGCATTCTCAGTAATCATCCGGGAAACGTTTAACTGTCCCAGGTTATTGTATACTTGACCTTTGACTTACTAAACTCAAAGTCAAACTTGTCCTGTATTTTCTGATATTACACCGGTGTACAAAAATTTATCATCCAGAAACCGTTTAACTGTGCAGAGTCACTGTGATCTTGACATTTGACCTACTGACCCCAAAGACGTACTTTACCTGTATTTTCTGATGTTACACCTGTGTACCAAAAATCATTTAAATCTGTCATGCCTTTCATGAGTTAATGTCCGGAAACCATGAAAACCAAGACCGACCGACAAGCTCACTCCTATATACCCCCAAACTTTGTCCAGAAAGAATACGCCTGTTTAACTAAATCATTGAAATTATGGCAGATTGTTAAAAAAAGCAAAAACATTGGCGTAAAATAGGCTTTAATTTTTTCTTCACTACAATTCAATGAAGACAAAACGAGTTAGTAAATCTAGTTCTAACATGTTCACTAAAATTATGTCACAGCTGACACGTAATTATGTCTAAATACACTCCACCTCTAATATGATCAAATGCTTTTTAATCTTTCCTGTGATATTTTTTAACCTTTACGGGTTCGTTTTCTTAGTTTTATAACAATCTTACTCTTCACTTTGATAAAAACATTGCACGGCCATAATTTTAAGATTGATTGATTTATAGATACTACCCATTTTATACGAAATAAGAAACAAATCAATAAATTAGAAACCAGAGAAAAACAAACTTACACAAAGTATGCAAAGCAAACTGAAAAAAAAATGGGGATCGAAATCCCGACGAACAGGTACAATACAAATACATAATGTACCGTAACCGCTCGGCTAACGAGGAATCACTGACTAAATCGTAAACTTAGTGTAATGGCTTAATTTTATGTTATTATTTTGTTTTCACTTCTAAACGCCATAATACTGTGCGGTACTAAAAAGCTTTGATAATGTGGCAATTGATTTCAATAAGTCTAGGGGTGTTCAAAGATAATCCGTCATAGATCCATTGTAAAGCAAATATTGGAAAATAAATAGTGTCGATTGTATGATTGTATGAGGTCAACTGCCACATTATCAAAGTTTATTAGTAGCTATGGTGAGCGATGTTTGTGTTCTTTTATAAAGTTGGCTAATGGTACTTGTTCCGTTCCGTTCCGTTCCGCAAAGTACCATTAGCCATAAAGTTTTATTAATGGAATGGTCCGTATTTAGGTAGTGCTATTTGGTATATACGATAGTTACGGAATCCTGTTCGTGCCACTTAAATTGTCGCTTCGCCAACACGCGACAACGCGATAATTATCGCGTTGTCGCTTGCCCGGGAAACATATTTTACATGCGAGATTTAACAATCTCGCGAGGTTAAGAGGGCGACATTATCGTCTTTAATTTGGGTCGCTTGCCCTTTTAAACCTCGCATCTTTGAAATTGAAATCCAATAGACATAGTTGCGGAATTAGTAAAACCTCGCATTGTCGCATTGTCGCACTGTCGCTTGGGGTTATATTTCTGGACAATTGATCGATATAATTCTTCTTGGGTATTATTTATCAATACACCAAAAACAATTTTTTAATGACAGTCTCTGCTGGGCTGAACACCACTAAATCCGACTGTATTTATATTTCACATAAAATAAGTTTTCGACATTTTCTAGCATATCAGATTTTCAGGAGGACTTATCGCTATTAATATTGAACGTTTGTGACAAAAAAGACAACATCTGTTCGTCCGTATGTACTTTAATTTAGGGAAAAATACGGATCCTGTTCGTCCCACTTAAATTGTCGCTTCGCCAACACGCGACATACGCGATATTTATCGCGTTGTCCCCTTGTCCGAAAAAATACTTACATGCGAGATTTAAACAATCCTCGCGAGGTTAAGAGGGCGACAATTATCGTCTTATTGGGTCGCTTGCCCTTTTTAAACCTCGCATCGTGAAATTGAAATCAATAGACATAGTTGCGAGAATTAGTAAAACCTCGCATTGTCGCATTGTCGCACTGTCTTGGGTTTTATATTTCTGGACAATTGATCGATATAAATCTTCTTGGGTATTATTTTATCAATACACCGAAAAAAATTTCTAATGACGTCTTGCTGGTGAACCCACTAAATCCGACTGTACTATATTTCACAAAAAATAAAGTTTTCGCCCATTTTCTAGCATATCAGATTTTCAGAGGACTTATCGCTTTTATAATATCTGAACGTTTGTGACAAAAAAGACACATCTGTTCGTCCGTATGTACGAAATTTTAGGGTAAAAGCTGTATTTCTGTACTTTCCATACGGAAAAGTTCGTGTTTTTCATTAACTTCAATAAAATTTGTAGAATGTTCCAAGAAACAGCTATTTTAATGAATATTTTTATAAAAAAATTAACATGGTCTCTAAACAGATACGAAATTTTTATAGCTTTTTACCCCCAAAAGGGTTTTTCGTCGGGGGACCGTCTAAAAGTGTCCCATTTTTGGTGAAAATATGCATATTTCTTCATATACTAAATAGGGGGTGGGCCCTTTGCAGGAAGTTTATATCTTCATAACTTGATGTCTGATTTTAATAAATGCAAAGAGCAAGCCAGTACTCGAGGAAAAAGGTTTCAGTCAGGTTCGACCCGGTCGGCTAGGGGTCAAAGTCATGGGTCAAAGTTTCGGTAATATTCTCAAATATGACGTTTTCGCAGCAGTCAAGGCAGTCTGAAAACAAATACAATTTTCACTAAGTCCAAAAAAACACCATTGGAACAATTTCTCTCGGCTCCCCCGGCGGGCCAGCTTAGTCTTGGTCTGCCCCTACTGCTATATAAAAAGTTGGTAATTTTCTGATACCTGTCCGAGGCTCTGTTTGGCATCATATTGACTTGTAAGTAGCTTAGAATCTACCAACATATCTATATATGGTATAGGTAGGTACCCAGGATGTAGAGATCGATCACCCAAACCCAACGGCTATCCGAGGTACTGTACTTGGGCTCAATCGATAGCCAGGAAACTTTATCGAAACCTTTCGTCGTGTCAAAATAAGCAGTTTTTCAAAGTTCGAACACTGCCTGGTGACCTTTTTACAACCTGTCCTGACTCTTCGGGCTACATAGGTACCTGAACGTGGTCTCAATTTTTTAGCTAGGACTATACTTACACGAGCATGTCTAATATATGTACTATGTCATGGTCACAGGGGTTCAGACCGGGTCTAAAGCCGTACAGACATGATCAAATTGTATTTCCTAATTTTTCAACACTCCCCCGGTACCTTATAGGACCTGCCATGCCCTTTATGTGTATGTCAAATACTCAAATTAATATTATTCGATAAAAAGGACCCTATACCTATCTTATGATATAACATAGTAGTATATACCGGGTCACAGGGCATCCAACCGGGTTGAAAACCGTCAATATGATAAAAAAAATGCTGTTTGACTCCAACTTTCCCTCCATAATTTTATTATATGTCTGACCTCAGATGGTATCCAGTATCCCCAAATTGGATTTTGAACAGTAGCTATGATCCATTCGATTCAATCATATGTAGAAAGGGTAAAAGTGATGAAAAGAGGCTCGAACGGGTTTCTAAACTGTTCGTTAGGTCAAAAAACTGATGTTTCATTGTTTTTGCTGTAGTTGATTTCCATATTTATCTCTGTGACTCTAGGGGTTATCCTTGCACCTTCGACCTACCTTAAAATTTTTAGATTTTGTTATTTAGGTACTTTATTAAGTACCATTTATGTGTTAAAGGGGGCTGTTTGCCTTCTCATCAGATGAAATATCAATCAAATAGGCCCTTTTTTATGAATTATTTCTTTCCCGGAAAATCCTTTTTTTCATTTCTGTACCCATGTGCGCGTGAAGTTATCAGCCTAGCAGTCTAGCGGCCTAGTAGCCTATACATTATCTTGTCCACTTTTTTAAGTCACTGGCGCATAAAGAGTTGTATAAAAAAATCTTTGGATTTAGTTCGGGCTGCACGACTGTTATCTTTTGTTTCAAATAATAATTATTTAGAACATGTATAGGGTTAGCTTTGTAAAACCCAAATTGATAATGGGCCGACCATTAGAATTTCTTGGAGTGTTTTTTTTTTTTTTTTTTTTTTTTACATTTGATATTTTCACTGTCAATATACTAGTATATCTCAAAATATTTTCGATAATTAGGGAAATCATGTAATTAAAAGAGTTTAAGTTATGAATTTCTTTATTTCACTTTCCTTTTTTTGTCCTTTGTTTATTCAATGAAGTGTTTACCTTATTTTTAGGCTTGTTGTATTTCTGCAGGAGAGGGTTTGGGCGGGGGGTTTGGTGGGGAGGGGGGGGGGGGGGGGGGGGGGCGGGTGCGGTACAGGGCCTGAATATTTGTAATTTCTAGATGGTTTAAACCCACTGATAATATGGTTGTCGGTTACTCTGTTTTCTTGTTTGCAAGCTTTTTTATAGTCGCACTGGATATCCCTCCAGAAGACTGTTCAAAATGTTGCTGGGAAAATTTAGTGCAAGCCCACTTCCATTCCAGAATTATGTTAGGCAAATTGCGTGTATTTAAATTTATATATATGCTCAATAATTCTATCTTGGCTGCACAATCGGGATTCTAGAATTTGAGGAAAAACCCTAATAAAAAATATGGACATGTATAAAGTGTGGCCCGTTAATTTTTCGACACACCGTTAATCGTTAAATCTTTTAAAAATGGCATACTGTTCTGGAACTACATGTTTTGCTTTTCAATGGTGCTACACTATACTACGTTATTGATTGAATATTTCAGGGTTGAGCTCGACGCGGTATGCGGGGACAGAACTTGAATTATTTAAGGTCCTTATTACGGAGTTTGTTCAGGTAATGGACATTCGCGTGTCTTGCAACCCTGTATGTAGATGAAAAATGGGTTCTGAACCCAAAAACGAAACCCCTTAGTTTTAAGTTGAAAAATACTTTGCATATCTTTTTATATGGGGGTTTTGTTTAGGACACTTTTTTTAGATTAAGTTATTCGAGCTCGTGCGCTCGAGAAAAGATGTCTTTGCTCTCGAGATAAACTGTCGTGCGATCGAAATAAGATTTTGCACTCGAGATACGATTTTGAGCGCCAGAGATAAGATGCCAATCTAGCGTTCGAGATATATTTTTTGAAAAAAAATAGGTATGAGGGTCTCTAGATCGATCACCGGGTTTTCACCGCTCGACAGATATTATTTACTACAACATGTTCTAGCAAGTCACGGCCACCAGCGGCCATCACTTTTTACAATCATAGTGTCAACAGTTCCTGAAATATCTTTTTTCGTTAAATTGTTTTGAAAGGCATTTAGAGAAAAAAAGTCATAGCGACCATGTTTTTACCATATCAATGTGCCAAAAACAGTCGATGTATAAAATTTGGGAGCGGTCGAATGAGTTCTCTCCTCACTGTAGAGAACTACTTCTGCCGCTAAATGCGCCTTGCTAACTTCCGGCGAATTTCTCAAATTCATCACTGTGTAGAAATACCTTTTCACGTTACCGTAAAGATGGCTTCTAAGAAATTTCATCGGCTAATTTCTTTCAGCTCGCTGATAACCTGGCTCCGCTTTGAATGCTAAGTGGTTTAAAAATTATGATGAAACAATGATAAAGTTACCTGGGGGAACGCTTTTCAATGTTATTGCGTTACATACATCACAAAACGAAAGGGAAGAAGTAAGCCACCATATAATATACTGTATGTTATTTGTTTATATGTTTTGTTATTAAATACGTTGTCCGCAAAGCGGGGCAATATACGTTAGTTTAAAAAGGGAGGAAGAAGAAGAAAAATTTAAAGAAACATTTTTTCGGGATGTGTGTCGAGGGGTGTTAGGGGGGTGGCGGAGTGTGTTATGTCTCGGTTGGTTGGGGTTGGGGTTTTTTGTACGGCAGAGGTGATGGAAAGATAAGGCACAAGAAATGAAGAAATTTGGGTTTCGGATGGGGAGGTTTAATTTGTATGTTGAGGGTTACGTGCATTGTTGCACTGCTTAAATCTTCGACAAATCACAATCCAACTATAGTCCGGTAGAAGTTGAATGAACCCTTTGTAATAGGGTATATACAAGGTATTTTTGCGTTTCTGTTCTTTTGACTTCAGTAAATGAGAATCCACCGGATGAATCTTTGGGAAAGCTTTTTATTTAAGAAATTTCGAAATGGCCGCCATCGTCAAATGTCAATACTATTTACACTTGCAAAAAATATGAAATCTTTGTAGTGGGGTTTATTAAAAGTTCTGTTGCTTTATGCTGTTCATTAGATTGGGCATTCACAGTATCACAGTATCGCATGACTTTCGCTCGGAGATCCTTGGGCTTTTTCCCTATTTATGAAACATCAGAACCATTAACATTATGTATTTCATTTGTTGTTAGTAATGATAAAGGTGCTGTTGTATTTGCAATATCATTTTTGTATATAACAAGCACTTGTAATAAAATTAGTTAGAGAAAAGAAACAAAATTTAAATATGTAACAAAACAGATAGGTACAGCAGAATCACCACCAACAACAACATTCTAAACTTAAAAATGAAAAAATATGAAACAGACAAGCGCAATATGAATATGTACTTTAAACAAGAAACTTTGTTTAAACTGTAAACTCATGTTTTGACCTGTTGTTATATCCGTAACCAGACACATGTATATACGTTACCAAATTCAAATTACATGAACTTGAATTACACAGAATTGAATAATTACCGATGCCGCTTTGTGATGTTTTCGATATCATAACACTACTTTTAAAGCAAGAAATGATATCCAATCATTAGGAAAAATGTCAAGAAAAATAAGGAGACAATTAACATTCTTTTGTCCGCCCCTACCTAGTAAAATTTAATGGTTACCGGTATGTCTGCAACATGAATTAGTGTTTCCCAATGAAAAATGCTTTTATTAAATCATCCCTCTTACTGTATTTTACAAAATCAAATTGAACCTAGTCATGTATCCAACGTAATTGGAATTCAAAATTTAAGCACTTTGTACTTCTCAAATTCTTTATGAAGAACAATCTAAATCCGGAAAGCCCTCCTCGTCTATGTACAGTTCAGCTCGGTCTGTCTGCAACCGATGGGCCACTGTGCCTTTTAATTAGCTCTTTATGTCCTATTTCACTGTTCCAGTGTAAACCCTTTTAAACCATATAAACTGGAGACTCACTGCACCAAAGAGATAACTTTTTAATAGCTGCCAAAATTTACTTTTGGCTTCATAATGTTATCAGTTACGGTTACTTTCGAATCCCACATGTGACAGATTTTTAAAAGATTTTGTAATAAATTTATGTTTTAAGAAATATCTATGAAAACTAACACTGAATTATGAATAGCAGGTTGACTTTTCCTATATTTACATAATTTTTAGTTTGTGACATTATAGGAAACACCCAAAACGACCGCTGTACCATTTACATTACTCCTTATACCCAAAATGCAGTTTGGCTATATGTCATAGTATTATCATGATATCTGGACAATGACAACAGAACTAAAAGCATATTATAGATGTTAGATAATGTTATTTTCAGTTTTACAAAATTCAAGTCCCTTTTAACTTTTACTCTCAGTTAGTTACAACTGGATCATGATAGTTGGTAAGGCTGAAGATGAGGGAAAGAAAAAAAAACTAACAGAAGTAAACAATGCTGTGACCTTAATTGAAAGTTACACATTTTTGTTTCGGTTAGAACACATATTATAAAACATTTTTTTTTTATGCTAGTTTGAAATTTGGTCAATATTTTAAACTCCCAAAACTGCATATCTTTGTTTAAATTTAATTACGCAAATTTAGAACAACGTGCTTTCTCTAACATATTGCAATTTCAGTAATACGAAACAAAGTTAATATTTCATAATATAAATTATAGTCAATAAGTTAAGAAAGTCACTTTTGAAAATGAGAGATTAGATGTGGAATGAGTAAAAACCTCAAATTTACTAGATACTTTGTATGTTGAAATTCAGAAAATAGTTTTAAGACATTTTCAAATTTTATAGTACTGCCAAACATTAAATTTGTAAAGTGGATAGAAAAAATAGCTTTGTTTTATATTATTGCCCCAAATTTTGCTAAATTCAGACTAAAATGGATGTTCCTGCTTTTTTTAAAGTATAAAGGAGTATACTCAAGATACGGGGTAAGGCTATTATATTCAAGTTCATCTTTGAGGTTATCATCTTGAAGTAAACAATTATTACATGTAATAACATTTGAAATCGTTTGAATATGATCTTTTTGATGTAAAAACTTATGAGAGGGCACAGCAAAAACTGAATTGTGTGCAACTTTTGTGTATGAGGGTTTAATTTTAAAGTAACCTTTGACCTACACACATCTTCATCATTTTACTCAATTTAATCAAAGAATGACAATTCAATTCCATATTTTCCCTCCTGCTCTAAAGGAGCAAATGCAGACATTAACTGTTATGCAAAAGTTTTTCAGAAAACAACATCTTAGCAATGAATAAAAATTTCAACTCGACATTCGTACATTTTTAACTGTTTAGAAATTATATCATGGAAGTACTTCACCAGTCTCCTGTCATTTAATATCATTCATGCTTATTCACATGAATAAAATTAGTCTTTTAAGTTGTTTTAATGAAAATTTATTCATGTTTCAGACTTAATGGGTGTGCAGATTACAAGAAGTCCTACCTATGTAGATGTAGATGTTAAGGGTATGTCACTGTGAAATTCTGGTAAAAAAATATTACGTTACCGTTACGTTATGTAAATTTCTAATGGCCAGGGCAACTTGATTATAAGTTAAATACTTTCTAAAAAAAGGGAATGTCTCATATAAATATATATAAGAGAAACCCAAACCATTAAAATTCCATACCGCATCTAGCATGTAGCAAATACATAGTTGATGAATTTTTGATGCGCTTTTCAAACAAAGAAAAGATCTTTGTACTTTTCAATAGTTTAACTAAACTTTTGTTAAACTGCATAGCTTCTAAGTGTTTTTCACGTTTTAATTACGAAAAGTTCTGTAACTGGCCTCTTGCTTAAATTATTCAAAAAGGAAAAGAAAAGGTAAGAAACCAGTCGTGTTATGTATGCTACATGGCTAATTTTTGCGAAAAGCATTGACATTTTCAATTTATTTTACACAGTAAAACCATACTTGCGGGAAACGTTAGAAAATGACACGAAGTTTTCACATTGTTATCTTTTTACATAATTTATTTATCTTGAAATGAATTAAAGGTTTTATATTTGTAACATATTTTTATGGTTTTTGCATAAATGGAACACAGGTAAAATGTAGTAAAGCATTTTTAAAACTAAGAAAATTAATTTTACTTATTTTGATCAGATTATGATTGAAACACTCTGTCTCAGATGAAACGTCTTTAGAATTAAGGTATTGCAAGTGAAAACATTTTGAAACTATCGTGATGTAAATTCTACAGTACCTTATTATGAAAGGTCATTTATCATCAAATAAAGAGTTCTAAAGAAATATCACCATATTTTCCTTACATTTTTTATATCAGCTGAATCTTTGAAATTTCAGTTCATGTTAATGTTTTTTAGATCATATTTACAATGAAAGACAGAGAACTGCAAAAAAACCCCTGTATATACCCTACTGAAAGGGTTCGGTCTTTTTTCTCTGTTATTTTACTGGACTACTAAAGTTTTTCTCCGGGCATAAAATTACAAAGGACCTACTTTTTGGGGTGTGTGAGTCAGGAGGGTGCAAAGTGCAGTTTGGTTTTTAGTGGCGGCGGTGACTGGTGGTGTTTGTTTGTTTGTGTGGGGGGGAAAAAGGGACTAAAATGTATTTTGAGGAGGTGGTGTGGATTGTCACACTGCGCCAAAACGTCTTTTTATTACCTATCTATATCGAAGTTAAAAGTCAATACCTTGAATAGTTTTGAAGTTGTGATCTGGAAACAAAATACAAAGACGCTTTTGCCATTTGAACTAAGTTTGTGATATTGAAAATTTGACTACCAATCATGTTCATGGGCTCTGTAATCATCTCATCGCCTCCTATTCATATGGGGAGTTTGAAGTCAATATTTTTAACGGTTTTTGAAGTTATGCTCTGGACTCGAATATTTAAAAGATCTGACCTCTTGGGCGGTAACTCGGGCAGCCTCGTTATGCCCGATGCGTAGGTGCCCTCGGGACGGATATTTCTATCCGGGTTGTAAAAACATGACAGATATTATTATTCTGGTGATTTCACCGGTTGGGAAAAACTCCATCTCTGTCAGTAAATGACGTATTATGAACTACATCTGTACAGAAGATTTGTTTTGTAATAATATGTTTTACGTAAAAATCAAATACCTTGATAGTTTTTCGTTGTTCCCTTTTAACATATTTCTCTTTCAAAAAATGTCCCTTTTTCGGAAAAAACATAACGTTTACTGCAGATTGATAAAACTAAATCGGAAATTAATTCGTTGTTTTCGTGTTTGTAACGTCATGACGTACTTCTTGTTTATTGACGTAAGTTCAGCGCTTTGTTAATACGCTACTATAAGAAAAAAGTGGGTATAAAATATCTGTTTGAATTTTTTTTTCTACTATCTGTTGTGTGTAGCATGCAAGAAAAAGATTCAATCACTGGTGGTAGGTGCAATGGAAATTCCGGCTTTTTAGGTAACTGATTAAGCGGTAACTCGGCAAGAGCTCGTTATCGCCAGAAACACTTACCCTGGAGCCGGATATTCCCATCTGCACTACTAACAGTGAAAGAATTTTTATAATATGAACAAACGCAATCGAATTGATTAAAATAATAAAATAAAAAATAAATGAAGTTAGCAGTTTAAATGTTAAAACGTGAAAGTTCATTGTTATCACTACCCCCGTTTATTTATACTAAATTCTTACCGTTTTTTAGTGCTGTTTTAAAACGACTTGAGCGGTCACGTTCGGGAGACCCGGGGTTCTAAATTTTTGCGTAAAAGTTTGGAAACGGCACCCATCTATCATATCTTTACCCCAGTTCATTCTATCATCCGGATTTGTTTCAAGTAAAAATTGAAAATGACAGAGATTTTTGCATTTTATATCCAGTTTTTAATATTCACGTTATTCGAATTTGAAAAAAAAAGATACACATACTGATAAAAACGGTGGAAGTTTCCATCTGAGTGTTCATATTCATACGGTCAAATGCTAGATGGCGCTTGACCTTACGGTTCAACAAGTTGCAGCAGATGAGATTTTTGTATGTTTGTTATTGTTATTCAATGTCTTGTCATTCATATTCTAAAAGTCATTATTGTTATTCTATATTTCGTTATTCTTATTGTATCTTTGATATTGTTATTCAATGTCGTGTCTTTCATATTCGAAGTCTTACCAAATTTTTATTTTTATATGTCGTTATTCTTATTGTATGTTCGTTATTCTTATGGTAAACGCCATTATTGTTATTCTATATTTCGTTATTCTTATTGTTTTCTTTGATATTTTATTTAATGTCGTGTCATTCATATTCTAATATTACCCTTGTTATTGTTTTATGTCGTTATTCTTATTTTATGTTCGTTTTATTTGATAAAAGTCATCATTGTTGTTCAATATCTGACGTTTTTATTTACAAACGTGTTTATTCTTATTTTTTGTTATGTGATTGTATTTGTATAGCGTCGCTGTGCTATTTATATCGCGGGAAATCGCACATACAATAAAATTCAAGCTTTTAAAACAATAATGAATATACAACAACCATAACGTCTTTTACAATAAAAATTGTAAAAGTTTTTAGTAAAGTAATGTTATCAATGTTTTTTGCCATTCTAGGTGCCCCTAAATGCTTTGCTTTCTTTTTTTTAAATTTTAGTCCAGTTTTTCCTAAGTACAGTTTTTTTCTTTAATTTTATCAAACTACCCTTACCTTTTGACCAAATTTATGTATTTGATTTGATATCACCCTTTCATAAATTTAAATAGACAGTTAGGGTAAAGAAAAGGGGTAATCAGCGACGTCTGGGGGAACGCCAAAAGTTGCTCGCAACGTCGCGACATTACGTTCTATAAAGCTGTTGGAAAGAGCGATGAGGAGGGCGATACACCGGGGCATTTTTTTTTTTATTCTCGGCTGGTAATCTTGGTGGTTAAGCACTATATATTTCTGTGTATGTGCAAGTCTTTTCTATATGACAATGGGGGACATTTAAAGTTTTTAAAGGCATTTAAAATTCTATATATTTTGAAGACTGCTGATGTGTATAAATTTTATTTATCATTCAGATATTTTATAACATTTCTGTATTACATACAACCATAGAATTTACCAAGCGCATTGTCATAATAAACATGAAAAATTATGGAAACATTTGATGTTTGTGTTCTGTTTTTGTATTGTAGGTAGTAATTAAAAACTGACAATTTAACTGTTATTGTTTCCGAATTCGGAAATCCCTACCGGTATTAACTTGCTAACATTTGTTACTGACAACATTCAAAAAAGTAACAAAAGCGATATTCCAGTTGTCGATGTTCAAAAACGAAAACTTTAGTCTGACTGGTTCAATCTTTCTTACATTTTGTCTGAGTTTGTTTAGATGCAGTAGTTTCAAAAGATAAATTATAGCAAAACAAGTATTTGGCGGTAGCTCAACCCGAATAGTTACATTTCACATGCAGAATACTATTTTAAGATATATGCAACCAAAATCTTGAAGCACTTAATGAGATACATGCGACACAAACTTTTAAGTACATTTTCGACTACGTCAAGGGCCAAACACTGGTTCTGATTGTGTGAGATCAAATTAAAAATTTTATTAAACTCTCTTTTGTTACAATGATAAAATCCCCTTACCCGGGGAAAAACATATTTTGATATCAAAACATTTCAACCTTTCCTCTCTTTTGTATACAATGATAAAATCCATTACCTGGAAAGACATATTTGACTACAAAAACCCTTTTCAAACCTTTTTTGCACGTGACAAGCGAAGTGACTGTCAGGTCATGTGACCGCGCTGATATTAACCCGAGAGCAGAATGTCATCCGAAGCGAAATTATAATATACTCAAATGGAAGTGCTGATAACCCCCTGGGGGGTTTGATGATCTTGGTCAATACTTTCTGGATATGCCCGACACTAATTCGGACTGACGGACAGACGGACGGGTGGGCTAGGGCAATACTAATTGCCCCACCCAAACACAACATGGATGGAGGGTGGGGGAGGGGAGGGGGGAACCATAAAAGAAATTCATTCATATTGTAACATTCCCCTATGCAAAAGAAATTCAGTTACCGCCAGTTGCACCTTAATTTACTTAATAACACATCTTCTTAAAATATGTCCTAACATTTCATGCGAGAGAATACAATTACGGCTTTCTATTTACCGCGGAATAGCCTACAATCTTCTAAGTAAGTAACTTGAAAATTTCCACATATATTCACGTGATAAAGACAACTATGAAATGTAATGATTTGTAAATACAAGAATGAAAGTATGTTTCAGAAAGTTTTTAGATTTTTTAAGCGGGATGGCTAATATCTATTTGCAACAGCATTCGCCGTTTTAGCAATAAGACGTTTGCGTAACGTCAGAAAAAAGCGGGAAAATGCGCAACGCCAAACGCCGTCCATATCGCCATTTGAGACTTTATCATTTTTTTTTAGACTTCGTAGCTCGCAAATAAAGACGGTAGTCAAGGACTTTATGCGTTTTTTTTTTTGCTGAAAAATGCCTTTTAAGTAATTGGTTTTTTTTTAACTCTATGGACCAATAAATGCATGCTGCCAATTTATACAAAGAACGTCACTTCCGTAGAGTTCAGATTTGGAACAACACATGCTGAGATTTATGGCTACAACTTTATTAAACGAAAATGGGTCAGACTCAAAACTTATCAGTTAAAAACTCGTGTGCAAATCAATGCCGCTATGGGCTAAACAATTTCTGGTAAAGTGTATTTCATTGATTTGTCAAATGATTTTCTTATGGTTTTTATGTCAGAAAAATGCAGAGAAAAAGGGGGATAGGGGAAATTTATGACAAAACTGCAAAAACGAAATCGGTGACCCCTATTTTTGTTTGCTCATTTTACAGTAAAATAAATTTTTTAAGATATTATTAGTTTTTGACGTCATTTGCGTAAAAAGTGTGATTTGACCTTTCAATAATAATTGTAATCGTTTGAGGTCAACCCTTTTTCTGTTATTTACGTATGTTATCAACGATGCAACTTGTTTTTGAAATCCCGCTCATTAACCTTAGTCTTTTTGGCAGTATCCAGATTGTACATCGGGTGAAGGTCAACTTTTGCTGTTATTACGTATGTATCAACGATGCAACTTGTTTTTGAAAATCCGCTCATTACACCTTAGTCTTTTGGCAGTATCCAGAATTGATTTTCAAAATTTAGTAATGCTTTCAAGTATCCAAATTTTATTTCTTTATATGTCGAGCAAAAACAATATTATCTCCCGCTTTTAAATGGCACGGTATTGTTTCTGCCCGCTCCAGTTTTGTGCGTTTTACACAGGGATATTCTTGAGAGGCATTTTACGCGTTCATGTGTTTGCTGCAACGTTCTTTTACGACATTTCCGTATTTTGTTGTTTTGACGTTACGTCATTGTATTATTTAAGAAATGAAATGATTTTTTTCGGTGTTCATGCGAAATGAACGACAGAATAGGATCGGCAAATCCATGTTTAATTTGCCCATCTTTCTGTCGTTCATTCGTATGAACACCGAAAAAAAATAGTTTTATTTCTTTATTTACACTATATTTCATTTCCATTTGTAGACAAGATAATATTATAAGTGCACATATTTTGTGGCATTTAACATTAAAATCGCTTCCCCGGCATTTGTTTACCAGACGGAACAACCGCGACGTCATCTAAGAACATTCTCCCTGACTATACGCGGACTTCGATAACGAAAACGCGACCAAAAACGATGAAGATAACGCGATACACGATAACGGAAATGGTGAAAACGCGTATCACCATGTAGTATCGTATTATCGCGTTATCATCATCGTTTTTGTCGCGTTTTCGTTTTCGTAGTTGGTGATTTTGCGTTTTCAAAATTTGTACTACCAAGTATCGCATTTTCAGATCAACACATTCAAAGGCGATGGCCCTAACGGAATTCTATATTATTAGTAAGCGTTCGCGTGGTTATTGTATGATTTATAAGGTTCAGAATTCAAATTGCTTGAGCGCTAGGCTTTAAAAGTTTTATTCATTTTTACCGTTTGAACGTTAATTTCTGCATTAACCATCGGATATGGCGATTCATTCGATGACAGGTTGAGCAACGCTGTGCGATAAACAGCCCTGCGTTGATTTAAGTCTATGTTTGCTTATATTTTCTCTGACGTGCCAATGACTTCAATAAGTGTACAAAATAATGTATAGGCTGCTAGGCCGCCAACTTCACGCTGCTATGCCGCCGGGCTGCTAGACCGCCAACTTCACGTGCTAAGCTGCTAACTTATTTCCTGTGACTCATTTTGTGTTTTTGTTCTTATTTTGTAGCTTACGACATTTATCTACATTATATTGTAATTATAATGATATGTCTGCAGCACGGACTTAAAAAATATAAAACCCCACCAGAATTTGATTTTGTCCCCATGATTTTTGTATATATTCAATCAGGGGTCAAGGTCACTTCGTTGAGGGTCCAAATTTATTCATCACTCATTTGTTTTTTAAAGTTTGTGCCTAGCCTCCAATAATATATTTTTATTTTCACCAAAACTTTATTTTTTCGCATTTTTTTAAAGGTTTTTTTAAATACCCACCCCAAAAAACATTACCCTCCCCCCCCACCCCCCAGAATATTTGTTTAGGGTAGATATTTTATTTTTGAAGGGCAGTTCCGTCGATGAAATAGAAATTTAAACTCGTTTTCTTGCAAGAAAAAAAGAACAACAACAAAAATCGGAGACAAAAAATATTTTTTTCGAAAATATTCAACAAGGTACACTTTAATATAAAAAATGTTTTCCGATTTTTTCCCCGGAAATCCAAAATTTAATCCATTGATTGAGACCCTGTTAAAGTACTTGGGTGAGCCATATGTGTCAGGGGGAGGTAGTACATGGAAGTACGGTATTGTTATAATGACACTAGGTTAGATTTTAACCTGTTCGAGACTCTTAATCCCGGGTATCTACCTATACCTTATTGAATATGTTGGTAGTATCTAAGCTTTACATTTAAGTACTTACAAGTCCATTAATGCCATCAGAGCTCAGGACAGGTATCAGTAAATGAAACCCAAAATTGTTATATGCGGTAGGGTGCTGGCAAAGACTAAGCTGGTCCAACCGGGGAGCGTGAGAATGCTCCAATGGTGTCGTTGGACTCAGTGAAGATAGTGCCTTTCCTTGAATGCTCTAAAAGTTCATATTTTGAGAATATTACCGAACTTTAACCTATGACCTTGACCCTAGCCGACCGGATTTGAACCAAACTTGGCCTGTTTTCTCTGGTACTGGTTGCCTTTGCATTAAGGTATCATTTATTTATTAAAATAGGACGTTTAGGTTATGAAGATATGGATCCTCTGACAAGGCCAACCCTATATTTAATTATGAAGAAGTATGCTATTTTCACGAAAAATGGTACATGTTTGACTGTCCACGACGAAACCGTAGTTTGTCAAATATACAAATTACATGTCTGTTTAGAAATATTTACATTTAATTTATTTGAAGTTATTTCATGAAAATATCTTGTGTTTGGAATTTTAGAATTATTTGAAGTTAACACTTACCCTGCTAAATTTCTATAATGAACTTGTCATCCTTCAATTTGGGGCAGTTCATTAACTGTTAAAAAGGGGGCTATCCAAAAAAGATACTTATGAATAGCGAACAGTGTAGACATGACCAAACTGCACGGATATGGCCCGGGGATCATGATCTACACTGATCGTAAAGGCAGAATCAAACTTGTCCAGCAGGTTAAGGTTATTGAAAAACACGGACTTTTTCCCACGGAAAAGTACGGAAAATAAGCTGATATCCTAAATTACGTACAGCGAAGGAACATAAAATTGTCCTTTTGACACAGACTTTCAGTGTGCAAATTTTTATACAAAAAGTTTTATTGCAGTTATTTACCCCAAATAAATATTTCATAAGGCCTTTTTCCTTATTGTACGGCTAATACTTTAGCAAAAATTGGGAAAGTTCAGCAAATTTTCGACGGTCGGGGTAGAAAAATTTTTTTCATACTCGTTTTTAGTCAATATTTCGTCGGCATTCAATGGGACACTAACGGATTCCGTAGGGTTTTCCTTTTTCAACGGTGTTAGCAGAAAATTTCACAACGGTGCTGTTGTAAAAAATAATCCCTATCACCGGGCGACAAAGCGACAATGCGACAATGCGAGATTTTACTAAATTGTCGCAATATGTATATTGGATTTCAATTTCACGATGCGAGGTTTAAAAAGACAAGCGACAATTAAGACGATAATTGTCGCCCTCTTAAACCCCGCGAGGATTGTTAAATCTCGATGTAAGTATGTTTTGGGGCAAGGCGACAACACGATAATTATCGCGTTGTCGCGTGTTGGCGAGGCGACAATTTAAGTGGCACGAACAGGATTCCGTAGATAGTGGTTCTTACCTAAATAAGGAAACAGGCACTTTTGGTTTGCTGCCAACTTGATGATAGCGTCTAAAATACTGTCGGGTCTCGTTCTATAGTTATCAATGTTTACAAAATAAACCGTTGCAACGGTTTATAATAGTTCATGAGAAAAACTGCAAAATTTCGAATGTTCCCGTAATTCTGGAAACTATAAACTAGTCAACCATTATGTTTCATGTAAATATATGAAACACTGAGTGGGGCATTTTGCCTTCCGGTGATAAATTATTTAAAAAATTACAAATCACAATGTGTGGTTTAGTCGCTTAACTCCACGTTGGAGCGCAATTGTACTTTTTTTGCTGTAAACCTTGCATATATTGCTAAAATGTATGTACATTCTACTTCTCCTAACCTAAAAAGCAAAATGAATCTTTCTCTAGTAGTACTCCGCCATCGTATAAAGTTTAAAAGTCGTAATTATAATACTTATAAGTCCTGAAATGAAATGAACGGACGGAAACACAATGCCATTATATACTGCTTCCAGTTTACTTTTTCATAACGGGCGTACATAATTAAGAATTAATCCTGACAGGGCGTGTAAGTCATTACTTGAAGTAACTTGTTCAGTCATGCTTGTACAGTCATCGCGCATAAAGTAAACACTAGACATAACGTTTAAAAACACTACTATACAAACATAATTATACCTCTTTTTGTATTCAGGATTAAATATCACAACCGGTGTTTTTTGTTTTTTTGTTTTTTTGTTTTTTTTTGTTGTTTTTTTTATACAAATTTTAATGGGGTGGTTGACGTAGGGCTGCTTGGAGGTTCATTATTGGAGCATTGACTAAATGAGTAAAACTGGAATGTAACATATACAGGTGTCACATATTTAGAATTGCCTATATGTTTTATAATGTTGAGCTACAGAATAAGAACGAAGAATATAATTTCACATTTATAATAAATAAAGTGCATATTTCAAGAATATCGATATGCCAGCATATCTCCAAGGCTACAAAACTCCAAGGCTACACAAACAACGGAGGACAATACAAACAACGGCTTTTTAAAGATTGTGTGAAACACAGATTTATTACTTAAATATCATTGTATCAGATCAGGTAAAGAGGTCATTCAGTTAATAAAATTATTTAATCATGCGTGTTCTAATCGCCAATACTTTCAAGCCTTCAAATGTTATAGGTATATTGATTAATCCAACTGATCGTGGTTTATGGTCCAAGCTCGTTTTGACATGTTCCAACATAATCTTAAATAACAGGATCAACCAGACTTGAATAGGAGAATTGCTACTTGTCCGAGGTAGAAGTAGATGAAGTGTTTGGTTTCATGAGTGACGTAGCTTCCAAAGTTCCTTCCCACAATGCAATGCCAGGTGGGATTGTACTTTTTGTCAAACTCTTTCTTGATGTAGGCGGCAATGTCCTTTTCTATGTTATATTTTTCCAGAGCTTGTGTACTGCAGTCAACAGCATCCTGTTGCATATCTTCGGACATGTCCGCATTCTTAATTACAGCTTTTCTATCGGTCATTGTGACTGAAAAATAAAACATGCATGTTTTAAAGAAAACCCCTTTTATTTCATGGAATTTTCACCATTTTAATGTTGAGAGAATACCAGTCATCAAACGAGACCAGAAAATTTTTTTTGAAGGGGGTGGGGAGGGGGGAAGGGGGTTGCGATTGCCGGTATATAACCATGGTTTCATCTACGTGGGTTTGAGCCTCACTTGAGGAAGCCATCCAGCTGGCTGACGGAAGGTTGATGGCTCTACCCAGATGCCCGCTCGTAATGAAATAATGCCCGGAGGGGCCCTGGTGTCTTCCTCCACGTTGAAAAGCTGGGGAGTCGCAATATGGCCCATAATTGTGACCATGTGTCGTTATAGCCAACAAAAACACACATAAAACACACACACGCACACACAAACAAGACTGGTTTCACACAAAATGTATATTATCTTACACAGAAAAGAATCACTGCAGTGATGAAGTTAGCGTAATTACACATGCGTTCATTTTAAACCTCAGTGAGAAACTGATATAGCCGCTAAAACAAAATCGTATCATCACAACGAATTTTCAGTTTTCACCAAGCCAGTAAAAGAGTCTTTTAAAAGCTCGTAATACAGTTTTTAGACACGCATTTCAAGCATTTATAAAACAGTCAAACTTAAGCGTAAATGAGCCACACCATGAGAAAACCATTATAGTGCATTTGCGACTAGCATGGATCAAGACCAGTCTAGTCAGGATCCATGTTGTTCGCTAACGGTTTCTCTAATTGCAATAGGCTTTGAAAGCGAACAGCATGGATACTGACCAGACTGCACGGATGCGGATGCGCAGTCTGGTCTGGATCCATACTAGTCGCAAATGCGCTATGTTGGTTTTCACATGGTGCGGCTCAAATATTTTTGCTCCATAAGTAATAGGCCTTGGCACGTTTGACCATGTATACACACAAAATAATTCTATATAAATGCGGTGTATTAATAAAAAGTTTAAATTGTTAAAACCTGAAGCAAAGTGCTACGCTTATATTGAATATATTATAACACAAGTATTAGAATTCTAAAATACTTCAAGTACATTTACATTTAAGTACTGTAAGCCTTAATACACAAGTTTTTTTTTCTTCAGTTTAAAGAAATGTACATCATTTTCGTATATCTTTTGACTTTACTCAAATTACTTGATTAATTCTAACGCGCTCTGTAAATAGCACATATATATACTTTCACGCCTAAAAAACAAATAATCTCAAAAGTACTTCATCGCTTTATCATAAACTTGGCATACTCTCTAAAAAATCGAGCACTTTCTTTTTCGCTTCTTTTAAGTTTAATTGAAGGTTAGTCTTAATACAGTCATGATTACTGAATAAAACAAAATGAAATAAGAGTAACACATGTATTTATACATGAATATTTTCGGTAGACAAATTAACATAAAAATTATTTAAAACTTTACCTGATTGATCTTTTGTCTAGTCGCTTTTGAAATTTCTCTCCCAATTTAGTGGATTGTTTCGAGGGCTATTGACATTTTATATAGTATTGGAAACGTTATACTAAATTTTCATTGGCTATAGCGCTAACAACTTGTATTAGTTATTTCTATCATCGCGCAAATTCTATCCGGTGAACGTTTAATTTACATTTTGTACTTTACTGATTAAAAACCCGTTTACCTATTATGGTGTGGAAACATACGCTTAATACTTGTATGCCGAAAATTCCAAAACGTGGGGCGGAAGTAGGTGACAAGAGGAATGAAAGTATTGGTTTGATTACGGGGTTATGGAACAATATTACTAATTAGGTAATCAGTCAGCACTTCCACAGCTAGTGGTCATAAACAGGTAATTAGTTTTCCATATATATTCTATATAAAACTGACATTTCAAAGAGCTACCAAACATAGCTTGACCCATTTCAAAGAACAAATCCTTACCTCATTTTAAAGAGTTATGATAAAACCGATATAAAATGAAGAGAAAGGTACGGGTCATGTATCTCCTAAGAGAGATTTCTCTTGTCACATTTGCTTACAGTAAAATCACATCAAAATCAAACTGCTTTGATCTGGAAGTACTACTCATACTAAAATTGAGTTTCACTTCACCAAATACAACCTGCTCTCCTATTTTTCCTACCAAAATATCAAAAATACATCCACATTGACATTTAACCAGAAACTAGCTTTAATTCAGACCTCTGTTACCATACCAACTGAAAAATTAGTGTTCAAAAACCTGTCCGCCATTTCGCGACTACCCAGATGGCTCCAACGCTGGTTCCTTTACTATAGTTAGGCCTAGTCGGTGACGATGACGTGATCATAAGAGACAGTATCAAGAAAATAATAAATGTGACTTTGGAGTTTTGTAGAAAGTCATCGAAGGAACATTTGTATGCAATTATGGTAGCAGTTTCTGAGGAAGATTTTTTAAAAACGTTTTTCATATAACCATAAGAAAAAAGTGCCTGTCCACCCTAGGCAGCCATATTTTTTTAACAAGTCAGATGGCTTGTTAGAATTTGGTAGAAGGTCATCAAAAAACATTGCTGTCAAATTGTTTGAAATAAGACCAGCGGTTACAGAGAAGAAGCTTTTAAACGTTTTCCATTCTTGCACTTGGCGGTCGTGTATTTTAATAAAAAGAATAATTAAAAGGAATTTAGTAGATATTCTCTCACGGAACATTCCTGAGAAATTATTTTGACATTAGATCAGTGTTTTCAGAGGAGATGTTCAAAGATTTCTATACAGCCATATGAGGAAAACTAGTCATCTTGGTGGCCATGTCTATTAACAAAACATAATAATTTGAAAGAATTTGATAGAGGTACCCCAAGGAACATTTCTGTGAATTCGTTTTAGAAATCGGGCCTGAACGGTTATTCATTTTGTTTGTTTTGGCAACCAGAATCATTTAATGGGAGACCTAGGCTTGAAAAAATCTAAAAGGAAACCATCATGTGAAGTATGAAATTTGCCAATGGTTGCGAACGGACATACAACGATCCTAAAAGCACACCATGAGCACTTAATGCTCAAGTGAGCGAGCTTATTGAACTTAGAAGATTGAGGTGCTATGGTTGTATGACGAGTAAAGTAACAGTTTTGATGACGACATCAGTTTTTGTGTTCCGATTTGATAACAATTTTTCCTCGGTTCTAGATCACTTTGCAGAAAATATTAATGAAAAAAAAAAATGTATTCTCAAAATTTTTTTGCCTTTTATCAAATTTCAGGCTGTATCTTAAAAAAAAGAAAGTAAGTCAGCAGGTCAAGGTCACAGTCAAGTAACATCATATTACTTGGGGTCATCAGGTAATTATAATTAAACAGTTTTGGAAATAGGATCAGATAATTTTTTAAGTATTTTTTCCTATGTAACTCACATAATAACTGAGTGACCCCGGGGCAGAGCCTTTTTTAACCCCAGGGGCATAATTTGAACAATTTTGGTAGAGGACTACTAGGAAATGCATCATACCAAATATCAAAAGCCTAGGTCGTGTGGTTTCAGACAATGAGATTTTAAAAGTTTTTTCCTATATAAGTCTATATAAAACTTGGGACCCCCAGGGAAGGGCCTCTTTTCACCCAAGGGGTATAATTTGAACAATTTTGGTTGAGGACCATAAGACAATGCTACAAACCAAATATCAAAGGCCTAAGTCTTGTGGTTTCAGACAAGAAGATTTTTAAACTTTTTTTCCTATATAAGTCTATGTAAAACTTGGGACCCCCGGTGCAGGGCCATATTTGACCCTAGGGGGATAATTTGAACAATCTTGGTAGAGGACCACTACATGATGCTACATACCAAATATCAAAGCCCTAGGCCATGTGGTTTTGTACAAGAAGATTTTCAAAATTTTCCCTATATAAGTCGTTATAAACCATGTGACTCCCGGGACGGGGCCAGATTTGACCTATATGGGGATAATTTGAACAATTTTGGTAGAGGACCACTAGATGATGCTACACACCAGATATCGAAGCCCTAGGCCCTGGTTTTGGACAAGATATTTCTAAAGTTTTTCCTTTCGGTTGCCATGGCAACCAGAGTTCTGCATGAAATTCAATTCTTTGAACAATTTTGAAAGGGGGCCACCCAAGGATCATTCCTGTGAAGTTTGGTGTAATTCTGCCCAGTGGTTTTCAAAAAGAAGATTTTTTTAGAAAATGTTGACAGACACACGACACACGATGCAAGACGGACAGAGCGGTCACAAAAGCTCACCATAGGTCTTTGGCTCAGGTGAGCTAAAAATGAAAACAACAATTCAAATCTTATATTAACACAAGTTGATGTTCTCAAATGTGTTCTAATGCTGCACTGAAATCTTTGTATATGTTTGTATATTGCTTGGAAATGACATATTTTTACATTTTTAAACACTTCTCAAGAGTTAAAACCAAATTAAACAAGAGGGCCATGAAGGCCCTGTATTGCTCACCTGACCTATTGACCTAAAAGATCATCAAGATTAACAATCTGACCAAGTTTCATTAAGATATGGTCATAAATGTGGCCTCTAAAGTGTTAAATAGCTATTCCTTTGACTTGACCCTGTGACCTAGTTTCTGACCCCACATGACCCAGATTCGAACTTGAACTAAAGATCACCAAGATTAACATTCTGACTAAGTTTCATGAAGGTACAGTCAGAAATGTGGCCTCTAGAGTGTTAACAAGCTTTTCCTTTGAATTAACCTAGTGACCTAGTTTTTGACCCTACCTGACCCAGATATGAACCTGACCTATAGATAACCAAGATAAACATTCTGACCAAGTTTCATTAAGATATGGTCATAAATGTGGCCTCTACAGTGTAAACTAGCTTTCCCTTTGATTTGACCCAGTGACCTAGTTTTTAACCCCACATGACCCAGATTCGAACTTGACCTAAAGATCACCAAGATTAACATTCTGACTAAGTTTCATGAAGATACAGTCAAAAATGTGGCCTCTAGAGTGTTAACTAGCTTTTCCTTAGAAATGATCTAGTGACCTTGTTTTTGACCCCACCTAACCCAGATTTGAACTTGACCTATAAATAATCAAGATTAACATTCTGACTAAGTTTCATGAAGATACAGGCATAAATGTAGCCTCTACAGTGTTGACAAGTTTTTCCTTTGATTTGACCTGGTGACCTAGTTTTTGACCCCGGATGACCCAATATCAATCTCATCCAAGACTTTATAGAGGGTAACATTCTGACCAAGTTTTATTAAGATTGGGCCAAAATTGTGACCTCTAGAGTGTTAACAAGCCTTTCCTTTGATTTGACCTGGTGACCTAGTTTTTGACCCTAGATGACCCAATATCAAACTCATCCAAGATTTTATCAAGGGTAACATTCTGACTAATTTTTATTAAGATTAGGCCAAATATGTGACCTCTAGAGTGTTAACAAGATTTTCCTTTGATTTGACCTGGTGACCTAGTTTTTGACCCCAGATGACCCAATATCAAACTCATCCAAGATTTTATTGAGGGTAACATTCTGACCAAGTTTCATTAAGATTGGGCCAAAATTGTGACCTCTAGAGTGTTAACAAGCTTTTCCTTTGATTTGACCTGGTGACCTAGTTTTTGACCCCAGATGACCCAATATCGAACTCATCCAAGATTTTATTGAGGGTAACATTCTGACTAATTTTTATTAAGATTAGGCCAAATATGTGACCTCTAGAGTGTTAACAAGATTTTCCTTTGATTTGACCTGGTGACCTAGTTTTTGACCCCAGATGACCCAATATCAAACTCATCCAAGATTTTATTGAGGGTAACATTCTGACCAAGTTTCATTAAGATTGGGCCAAAATTGTGACCTCTAGAGTGTTAACAGTCAAATTGTTGACGACACCGCCGCCGCCGCAGACGCCGACGACGGACAACGGAAACAGGGCGATCACAAAAGCTCACCTTGAGCACTTTGTGCTCAGGTGAGCTAAAAAGACCACTTTACCCCTTGGAAAGTGGTTACAAGTTTGACTAGAGGTATGTCCATAGGACACATGTGCCCCCCAGCTCCTGTCACTGTACATGGTTTCATGACTCAATGTTAAACATTTTTAAGATGTTTGTAACACAATCTTTTAAAAACTTCATGTGTATTTTTCATTTAGTAAAGGACTATAACTCTGGCCTAGCTCAGTAAGATCCCAAACAGAACACCAGGTGCGCAGTTTCACATGCTATATTACAATCCCTTAATGTTTTATGACTCCAAGTCAAATACTTTTTGAGATACATGTGACACAACTTTGTATCCCATTTATGCATATTTTTGACAATCAAGGGCCAGAACTCTGTGGTCTGACTGATAAAAATCCAAAACAAAATCCCATGTGCACAATATCGTATGCTTAATAATACTCTTATGATGTTTCATGATCCTATGTCATATACTGTTTCAGTTATGTGCAACACAACTTTTATGCCTTTTTATGCATATTTTTTACAAAGTCAAGGGCCATAACTCTGGTCTGATGGAGTGATATCTCTAACGAAACCCAAGATGCACAACTTCACATGCTGAATAATATTCCTGTAATGTTTCATAATACTGGGTCAAATACTTTTTGAGATACCTGTGACACAAACTTAGGCTCTTTTTATACCTATTTTTGACTCAGTAAAGGGCCATTACTCTGATCTGACTGTGTGAGATCCAAATTAAAACCCCTGGTGCACTGCTTCCCATGCAGAATAACAATCCAGTGAGGTTTGATGACTCTGGGTCAAATACTATTTGAGATATGAACAACACAAACTTGGTTGGATGGAAGGACGGATGGATGGACAAGAGCAACTCTAAGTGCCCCCCTAAAATCTACTTATTAACTTTAAATACTACACACCTGACAAAATTCATTCCTACCCCACACCCATATCTGACGGTCTATATCCATGGCAACATTATACTCTCCTCCCGATGTCAGATGTATGATGTTACGATCGTTGATTGTAGTTACCATTTGTGGTATTCTCTGAAAACAGTAGAATAGCCTATTTAACATATCACTATATTTTAAATATAAACAGTTTGTCTGCATAATCTGCAGTTATAAATATTTCCAGGTCTGAACTCCTAACCCCTGTAGAAACATATTTGTTTATTTGTTTGTTTTGGATTTAATGCCATTTTTTCAACACTATTTCAGTTATGTAATGGCGGACAATTAATCTAACCAGTGTACCTGGATTCTGTACCAGTACAAACCTGTTCTCACAAGTAACTGCCAACTTCCCCACATGAATTAGAGGTAGAGGATAAATGATTTCAGACACAATGTCTTGTCACTGAGAGAATACACCACACCCGAGGATCAAACTCATGGCTTGTAGAAAGATGAGGCCATTGTATCACATAAGCATTATGATAAAAGAAGAACACCTTACATTAACTCATCACTAACTAGTTCCATTCCATTCCATATTTTCTAAGCATGCTTGTTATAAATATAACTTCTGTAAGGCAAATGTGTAGCAGTCTTTTTGACATAACTTAGTAGCATCCAAACATTTACCACATCTTGTCGTGTTCCATTTCCAAGTTGACCGTCAAGGTTCCTGCCCCATGTATACACATCACCATCCTTGGTTACAATACAACTGTGGAAACTACCACACACAACCTATAAATTGATATATACAACATCATACAGTCATATTTTTGTCCACTTGAACTTGATGATACCGGCAGGATTTGTTTGTGTTCTCAGAAGTTTGAGCCACTGAACAATAAACATTATACAGGGACATTACCGGAACCTGACAATGAGTTTGAAAGAGGGGCAGTACTCAAACTATCCGAATAGGAGTAACAAAGTTTGACTGTACAATAAAGCACCAAGCGCTCGCAGTCATGTGATGATGACCAAAATACACAAGTTGTCAAGGGCTTCAAGCGATCCAAGTATAGTAAATATAATGCAAACTGACTGATGACCACATGAACTGCCCCATGTGAGCCAGGATTCTTCAGCCATCACTGCTCAAGCGAGCAGTTTTTCACTGAATCATTTGCATATTCCACCTTATTCAATGTAGCATCATCTTATCCACATTTTTTTGTTGGATTAAATGTTGCACGAACACAACAATAGGCTGTATCGCAACTTTCCAGCATTTGATGGTGATGGAGACCCTAGGCATTATTTTATCACTGGTGGGTACATGTGTAGACCCATCAACCTTCCTGGCTACCTCACATGAAAGAATTCACCATCCCAAGCAAGTAACATCAACAACTCAGCCTGGGAGACCCTATCTGATCCATAAACTAGTATAATGGCCTATGCCCTTGCATATATGGCCTAGACTGTCATTAACTCTCACATATATTTACAATATTGTCCCGATACTGTGTTTAAAACAATATTACTATTTTAGAATACAATAAAAACTTGATCTTTATTCAGTACAATATAACAAATAATACATGAAACTTTATTCCATAAGCAGTTTATGGACTGGACAGTTAGATAAGATGTTTATGCAATATGAACCTTAGTTCTGTTTTCTCCATATGATATTTTTAGTATGGTTATTAAACAAACTAGTACTTTTAACCGTCAAATATTCTAATTATATGAACTCAAAATTATAGCTCTAAAGTATTGTGTAATTATGTTTTAATTGACATGAATTAAAAGTATACTTACTTTTCTAAAGATTTAAGAAGAATATCGTAAAGGTTAGGAATAACAGAATTCTATGTTTACACTGACATGCAAACTGCATGTCAGAAAAGAAGTAAATTAAATCAGACTTTCAGAACTTGAAGTGTCTGTGATTTGATATATATCAAACAAACAAATACCTGTTTGATTCTGCCATTCACATAAGTTGTATCAACTAATCTAGGTCTGAGATGACCGTCTGCTTGTTCAAAGTTACTCTGACCAGATTGTCGTGCCCGACGCTGACTATGGACAAAATGCCGCAAGCCATGTGGGTGACTTCCCCACTGATACACACGATTATGGTTGTCTACTGCTACCTAAGGAGTTACAAAAACATTTTTTAAGTTACCAGAAGATCCAGTAGGTAGATATAATGAATTATATTTGGATTTTGAAAACTGGAAGTTTTTCAAAACAAATAGGATTTACATAGTTACTTTACTTTGCATTAACACATAATATAAAAATTAAAAAACCTGAAGTCTGAAGTTTTAAAATGATGCCATTTTTAATACAGAATTTTCTTACAGTCACAAACTAGCGCTCTATTTTTGCTTTATGCTTGGTTACTGAAGCAAAGATCCTGTAGAGTAACTATTGCCTGTTTAATAAATGTATGAGGAGATGAAAATAAAGACAAAGTACTCTTGTACAATGAGTAAGACCAAAAACAAAACTCACACAATGAAAAAACTTGGTTGCCATGGTGATGATTTTTTCAGGTATGGCGCTGACTTTGACCGGAAGTGTATGTTTGATGCTTGTTCCCAAACCAAGCTGACCGAAGAAACCACAGCCAAAGGCATAAAGTTCTCCCTGAAAAGTTTAAACATGCAAAGAAAGGACTTGTAAATTCTAATCTAGGCAAACTGTATTCGAGGCCAATCTCATTACTCTTATCATCTGATTGGCCGATTCTGATAGGAACCTTGAAGCAGACCAATAGCATGGCCACATTCTGTGGCTGGTCTCCTAACCTTGAATTCTTTCCCCAAAAGTTAATTTGTTTCATATACAATGGCATAGGAGTGATTTCAAAGTTGTTGCATGTGTATGCTGGGGTGGGTGGGGAGGGAATCTATCAATATTTTCTTCGAAATCTTTAAAAAAACGTTTACCTTAACCACTGACAATAGACAACAGTCACTGTAATTTACTTTTCGAAAAAGAAAGAATATCAGTACATCTAAATGCTCTTTCAAATATGCTTCTTTCACCTGTCTTTAATGTTTTCTACAAAAATAAATATTTTGGGGCCAAAAGTTTAGGGATGGGGTGTTGGGCATAATCATCTTGGCCCACTCTTCACTCCTAAACCTATAACATATTCATACAATCATACCGTAAGTAGAACCAGTCAAAATATAAATTCAAAGTTAGATGCATAATTTTATTACCCCTGGATGTATTTATGTATTTGACTTAATATTCGTCAGCTCTGTTATGTTTTTTTCAGGGTTGCTCTTTCAAGTGCAGCAATTAATTAATCTAATGCTTTTTTGTATAGGACTGTAAGGGCTGAGCAAAGAAATGAAAATCACCAGAATTATAACTGTCAGTTTTCACCCTGATCAATTTATCAAATACATAGACACTTGATAAATAAATATTAAAGAAGCATCTTCTTTGACCAAAGAGATCTCATTTGCTTACCATGAGGTTTAAGGAAATTTCACTCTATGTTCTTATGAGAGTTTCAGATTCACTGTATTTTTAAATTATATATCTTTGGACTGAATACCTACTTGTAGGGTTAGAGCCAGAGTATGACAGTATCCAGCTGCTATCTTAATGATGGACTGGTTACTGAAACTAGTGATCAGTTTTGGCACCAGTCTCTCCTCTGTGTCACCATGACCTAACTGTCCATGCACACCCCAACCCCAGCTGTACACCCTGAAAACCAGGACATAGTTAATTATAGCAGACAGTCTCATTTGCAAGTATTAATGCAAATAAATTGCCACATTTATTCGTACCCTTCTCGCAGTAACTGCTGTGATATTGATCAATTACCTCTGCTTATCTATAAGGCAGTGGCTACGATTACGGTACCGTAAGCCTAGCCTCCGGTTCTAGGACTATGGAAGTTCCGTATTCCTAGACAACCTTTTGAGGATAGGCTAGGATTACGAAGTATTTAAGAGGCATCAAATGTATGTTAGCACAGGCATAAATGTTGTAAACTTACTTCACTTAAAATAGCGAAAACGAAATAAAAATAAGCGTATACGGATGTTGATTTCGCAAATTCTCTTTCTGATATAAACAGTTCGAGTGCAATTTCACCTTTAAATAAAGACTGCTTACAAATAAAGATCACTTTTTGTCTGTCTCAAGCACATCTCAAGCACAGTCTTAAGACAGGTTTGACTGTAATCAGAAGTCAATACAGTAGAACTTCATTAACTTGAACACGTCGGGACCGACAGAATCTGTTCGAGTTATAGGTAGTTCGAGTCAACGAATAATACACATTACAAAGAGTTTTTTTTCCGGGACCTGACCATGAGTTTGAGTGAAGGTTGGTGTTTAAATTATCCCAGTTCGAGCGAATGAAGTTTGACTGTACTTACTGGGCATCATCTGTAAGTGCTACAGTATGGTACTGTCCACAGTCAATGGCGATACACATCACCTTGGACATCTCCTCTATAGGCATGGGACGCATGTACAAGTGCTTCGTTCCTAAGCCAACCTGGCCATACTTTGATGATCCCCATCCATACAGCTAGGTATGACAACAGTAAAATGTAATATTGAATATCAAAACTTATAATTACACCAAAAAAATAACCATCAAGTAATTTTTAACACAGTTTATCATGCCTTAGCAACCAACTATATTAAGCAGCCACCTGCCTTAAGCAGTCGCTCATATAATTTCCTAAATTGATTAAGTGGACAGACTGTTGCTTCCTCGGCTGGATGCTTAATACAGGTTCGACTGATATGTAATCATATTTTTTCTGTCTTGTCTGTCATAATTTTAAGGGCTGTGACAGTGACACAGTTGGTACAGGCATATTACCTCAGTGTTGTGCACTGATATAATACAGAATACAGGTTCAAATTCAAGTAACAGACTGCACAGAAGTTTCTATTACATGTTATTGCTGATTTCTGAATTGATAACAAACAAAATCTTAACCCTTATTATGCTGAACACAACTGATTCAGACTTTATGACATCCATGCAGTCTGATCATGATCTTCACTGTTCGCCATTCAGTCAGTATCTTTTTAGTAAGCACCCACTTTAAGAGTAAATGGTACTGTCCAAATAGGAAGATGGACAAGTTCATTAATGAAATTTAGCAGGATAAGGTTAATCTTTCATGAGCACTTGTTGCTACAAAGAAATTGTTGTCGGTTTTGCTTTTATCTACCTTTCAATTTGGACAATACCATTAGCTGTTAAAAGGGGTGCTTACTAAAAATATACAGACTGAATGGCGACCAGTGCATATCATGATCAGATGATATACACTGGCTGCAAAGGCAGAATCAATCGTGTCCAGCATGATAAGACTAGTGCTAACAAAACCCCTGTCTGACTTACCCCTTGATTTGTAAGTGCTATTGTATGTTGCATTCCACATGCTACAGAGGTCACTTTGATCTGTAATGTGTGAAAATTTCCAACTTTACATGGCCCACATGATGCAGGACTGCCCTTCTGCTCACCATGGCCTAACCTGTCATATAGAAAGAGTTTGCTCATGTTTAACACAGACCTAATAAAAGGATATGCTTTTTCGGAAGTTGAAAAAAAAACTTATTTTTGACAGTCAAAAATTCTGCACATCGCGTAATCATTTCATTTTTTCAAGTTCTTTACGGATGGCAAAGTTATGGACAAGAATTAGGTAGACCTTATACACTATATCCTAAAATGTGATTATGACTTTACAGTCCTGAGTCTTCCCTTAAATAGGTCAACAAGTTATGGTTACTATTCATGTGAAGATTTTCTAAAAATTCCTTTGGCAATGACACATACAGGAAACTAAATCTTGAATACTAGCATTTGTAAATATTTCTGAAGCACAGATTTTTGTGGTTTTCTGGTTACATTTATCAATGAAAATCAATCCCAACGAACATATAAAATTACTGGGGATTTTTTTATCTTCAGAAGCTAAAATCCGAGATTTATATGGAAATAGCTGTTTTGGCAATTACCACAAAATTTTTTTATGTTTCAGGCTAACTAAACTGATTAACATGAAATAATACATCTCACCTCATAAGGCTTTTTTATGTCCAATGTATTGTTAAAGGAGGTTTTTCATTTTGATCATTTATTTACAATCTACATTACAAATAATGTTAAACCTGACCTGCCATGGTTGGACTTTCCCCATGTATAAAGGTCACCATTTTTCAAAGCTACTGCTGCATGGGTTTGTCCACACCCTACAGGATTTGATCTGCAAGATATCTTCTGTCTGCTGGACTGGGAACATTCCATCTGAATAAACATTACAGACAACATGATCATCTTTTAAGATATTTAAATTTGAATCATAGTCAGCAAAAATGTGTTACATGACCAAAGTATTTTGAGATTTTTTTTTTTGTTCATTCTGATTAATTCTTCAAACTCATTGTCTCAACTTTTGGCAATAAAATTATATGCCCACTAGATTTCAGGGCGGTGTATAGTGCATGTGCCCCAGCACTGCTCCGAATCCACCCTTGTCTACTGCATATTCATTTTGATCAAAATATCTGAAACAAAACAAAAGAGAAAATCTGTATCTGACTATAATTCCAAATGCTTTGACTTTAATCTCTGAGATTTTTTAAAATACAAATTTTCCTAACCATATTCTAACCAAATTTGACCCACCTCCCATACATTCTTAATAAATGGAAAGTTTTTTTAGCAATAATGTCAGTATAAATTATAAGAAGTTTTACAAGAAGGTAAGTGTTTAGTACTCACAATATTTTTCAAAATATCTTCTATATTTTCAAACAGGAAGTCAGTATTGACTGGTTCACCATCTAACGCTCTGCTGTTGTTCAAATGAAGCACTACCATAAGGAAACAGTGAACCATTCTGACAGCATCAACACTCTTCAAGTCCTAAAATGTAAGTTTCCATGTAACAGCTAAAAAGGCTTTACAACTGCTTCTCCTATAAAAACGAAACACATATCCCCACTCCCTAAAAGTCACAAACCTGACTGCATCACTGACCTTAACTTTGACCTTGACCTTGTTGAATACGGACAGTTACTAAACAAACTACTTTCTTGCATTCCAAAATTGTGCAGTAAAATGAAATACTGCAGCATGACTGACTCCAAACAAACAATTAAAGGTTTCATATCTCAACATTCATAAAAATATGTTTACTCTAAAAAGAAACAGAATTTAAAACAGCATGCCTCCAGATCGTTCGACAACAACAAAAATATTTTTTTTAGATGTCTTGAAATAAATGCTATATTTCTTAAGAAGGCTTTAAAACTTAATTACTGACAAAACTTTATATTACAGAAACACATGAGAATTTGCCGTTTTTATGATGAAAATCGAAAAGTGTTTGTCACGCTTTTACTCCAGGTAAACTGTCTCGATTATAAATATCTATATTTTGAAGTCATTATTCACTACTTCAGCTAAAGCGCTATTGTTTACGGCGACGGGAAAATGTCTTTATTGCCGCGGCGGTCCGGGGTTTGATTCCCGATGTGGTCATCTTTTTTTACTTGATTTGGAATTTCTAAAATATGTTAGAAACAAAAATTCATAATCTAATGTTCATAATATGACCAAAACTTCAATTTGAAAGAAAGATTATTTTTTAGCCAAATCTGGAGGCATGCTGCTTTAAAGAGCAAATTCCGTTATAAAACAAATTATATAAAGCATGTAAAACATATGAAAAAGCAAGTCTGTGTGAAAATATTCACCCACTTATTGTCCCTTACACAACTTTAACTGCCAATCTAAATATACTGACTTCTATACAGCTGATTTTCTGTAAATTTGAATTTACAAAAATCTTAAACCCAATTTATAACCTGAATAAAATTGAATTGAATTGAATTGAATTCAGATAAGGGTAGTTCATGATCAGGATCTCATGACAATTTTTTTTGGCTAAATATATTTACTAAAATATTTTGTCAATATTCACAAATATTGTAATTAGCATGTGATGTAATGCAATTTGCAACATGTATATTTTTTATATGTTGTAGATGAACTTTTCAATGAAATGCATTTATATTGTTAACACTTCAAAAACAACAACAAGAACAATATACTACTTTTGAAAAGTGCATGAACCCCTATACCCCTTCATATAAGGAAGCCAGAGGTAACTAATATGTAATATCTGGGTAAATGTTTGCCTGAATTACTTTGCATAAAACTTATCAATTACTGGTTTAGTTTTTTTAGGTTTAGTATATATTGGTATGGCTTTTAAAAAATCTTAAACCCAAGATGAAAACTACATTGTATAGAACTACAATATCTGAACTGCATCTAAGTAAATGTATATATATATATTACTAGTGTCAAATGTCCCACAAGTAGCCTGTGGAAACAGTTTTTGGGAGACAGTGGGTCTGTGAAAACAATAAGTATGATTTTATTGATGAAAGTCTGTGTATATTTATACCTTGTTGGAATGCTTCTTTATTTATTTTCAACAATTCAGCTGTACTGCCCAGTCATTTGAACTAGGGAATAAGGCTGTGCCCAATATTTTCTTTTCATCTTTTTTCGTTTACTGTCTTGATATATGAGCCGTGCCATGGGAAAACCAACATAGTGGCTTTGCGACCAGCATGGATCCAGACCAGCCTGCGCATCCGCGCAATCTGGTCAGGATCCATGCCGTTCGCTAACAGTTTCTCTAATTGCTATTGGCTTTGAAAGCGAACAGCATGGATCCTGACCAGACTATGCGGATGTGCAGGCTGGTCTGGATCCATGCTGGTCGCAAAGCCACTATGTTGGTTTTCCCATGGCACGGCTCATATTACATCAGTGTTATAAGTATGACACAGCAGTCATATTTAAACTGTGTCCAAGTGACATTATACTTCCTCTATCATTGTGTGCAATTTGCAAACATTTCTTACAGTAGTTTTAGGGTTATGCATTGGACAAGAACATTCAATAAAGGGAGATAACTCAAAAAGGAAGAAGGTAGAGTTATGGTTCTTCCACATGACACGTCATCATGTCATGCTGATCACTGTTGCCAAATTTTTTCTTAAAATCCATCCATAAATGACAAAGTTACAAACTGGAAAGGAAATCCTGATGGACAATCGATAAAGGGAGATAATAAAAATGTAAGCGGGGTTGATTTAAGGTTCTTACACACAACACATTGTAATATCATGCTATCGTGCTGACCATTGCTGGAAAGGTTTTTCAAAATCCATCAATGAACAACAAAGTTTAATACAGACCACATGAAATCAGAAAGGACATTCAACAAAGGGAGATAATTCAAAAATAATTCACTTGTGCTCCTGTTGTCTGTTAAGTAAAACTTTAAAAGTTAGAAGATTAAGATACATGGTCATTGAAACTTTTTAGATAATTGATAGGCAGTCACCATCTTACCTCCATGACTTAGTTAAAATAAAAAATATTTTTTATTCTTCTAGATACACCAACATGGCTCAAAAAAAAAAGCTCAAGATATTAATTGTCTCAACTCTCAACCCTTTCCGTTCTGCAGCTCCCAGACTATGGAACTCATTACCCTAGCATTTCAGAGATGTATCCACGGAGTCTGATTAGCTCGTGGGACGGGCAGAATTGTAGATGCTCTTGTTGCTCTAAATAAATTTTTTTTTTTGTTCAGTTCTTCCTTTTTTCCACCTTCTTTCAATCTTTGTATATTTCAGTGTGCTTAGTATTATGCATGTCCTAGTTGCTAACTGACTTGCTTCATATTTATTTTAGCTTGCAACAAGTACCTTCTACTATGATTTGCCTGTTCATAATTACTTCCTTTTCCTTTACTGACATCTGAACTGCTGATGTTTATCAGTCCATAACAAATCTGATTTGACATGGTAGATTTTTTAAACCATTTACAAAAAATGCAGGATTGTTCTTTTTCATGTCAGTGTTTTAACCTACATTTGCTTTTAACTAGTTTTTAGGCCAAGGCCAAGATTAACAGATGTATTTCAGGTTTAACCAAAAATTTCTATGTATAAATTGTATTACTTTGTTGTGCTAATATTGTTATTCTATTTATTACGTACACTTTTTGATATGTTATAAAATTAATGTATTTTTGTTTTTTGTTACTTATGTTGGTCAACAGCTATACATAGCTAATGTCTATTTATGTAACAATGACTTAAAATAAAATTTGCATCTGTGTATTTTGTATCTTGTATTTCCTGTACCCTTAAAGGCACATAATGCTTTCATTTAAAATCAGGCTGCCACATTTTTACATTATGAAAATAAAATTCAAATAAGTTTCTTGTTAAATCCTATTTCTGATAATTACTTACTTTAACATTTGTCAAAGGTTTGAATATTCCTGAATATACTAGAATGTTTTACTGAAATATATTTATTACCTTTCTTTATGGCTCTAACTATAACAGTTCATGTGCAATATTAAAAGCCATTACCATTAATAAATATACAGCTTATACAGGTGTTCAACCTTTAGCCTGCTGGCCGCAAGTGATTCTGCCTTTGCAACCTGAGCAGTCCAAGATCAGCATGCACATCCTAGCAGGATGATCATGGTCTGCTCAGTTTTCTATTCAGTCAGTAAAGTTTCACTGAATGCCCCCTGAAGCAATAAATTGTACTGCACAAACTGAATGATGGACCAGTCCATTTCAGAAATTAGCATGGTAATGATTAAATGTATAAAAAACAAGCAAATTCGATGAATTGGTATCCCCCGCCGAAAGGGTTTGTGGTGAGGAATGGCAAAAAGATATATCCGGCAAAAAGTTAAGGATGTTAATAAGAAGCAAATAATTTCATTAGTCAAAATCAATTTAACAGAAAACAAATGTTTAATTAAAGAGTACACAATAAATGTATGATACTTTGATCCGGACTAAAGAATTTATTTTGAATGGGATATGCTTACTGTAATAAGCTTAGCTTTTAAAATTAAATGCAGTTAATTGAAATGTGAGCTTGAAGTTTAACTGGAATGAAATATTGTCTTTGAGTGGTTTGGCACCAGGTGTTGCTGTTTTAGAAGTTCATTTGAACTTAAAAGATCAGATGTCCTTAAGAGAACACAGATAAGATATCTTGAACATGGCTGAGGGCAAGGTTTGTGCAGTCACAACTTAACATGTTGAAGGTTTGAACATTTAAAAAAAAAAAAAAAGGAATGGAAATATATTTATTTTTTTAGGGGGTGGGGGTGCAGGGGAACGGGAGAGGAAACAAAATTTCACATGCTGATTATAAATATTGATTGAAAATTAAAAATGAAAAAAAAAAAAAAAAGGTAAAAGGGTGAAGTTGGAGTGGGGGGGGGGGGGGAGAGGATGCATGATCAGTGGTGGGCATGACTGGGTGGAGAAGTGAGGTGGGGGAATAGTACAACTTGGAAGGTTTGAAAAAAATCTAAAGTAAGAAATGAAAAAAAAAAAAAAAAAAATTTGGGAGGTGGAGGGGGGGGGGGGGGGGGGGTTGGGGGGGGGAGGGGGTGTGACCAAGGCAAGTGGGTGACCAGGTGTGGGTGCGCAACTTCACATGTTTATAATAAATGTTCACAGAAAAGAATGAAAGAAATTTAATGAAATTCTGCCAAATGGTAAGTTTGTTATGTACAAATATGTGGATTTTTAGACAATTAAAGGGCAATAACTCTGAAGTTACAAAAAGAAATCCGTACAAAATTGTCTGTGCACAACCACATTATAGTGCTCTAAATTCTGTTAAAGTTTCATAGTTCTAGGTCAAATATATCAAAAGTTATGATGCAGAAATTGGCATATCTATAGATCTATAGTACCCTATATAGTTAACACTAGAAACTTCTAAGGGCCATAACCCTGGTGTTACTTGGGCAATCCGTCTGAAACTTGATGGGCCCCATAACCTCATAGTGGTGAACATGTATATGAAGTTTGTTTGAAAAAAATCTAAAATAAGGAATGATTTTTTTTTTTTTTTTTGGGGGGGGGGGGGGGGGGGGGGGGGGGGAGGTGTGTGATCAAGGTAAGGGGGTGACCAGGTGTGGGTACACAACTTCACATGTTTACAATAAATGTTCATGGAAAAGAATGAAAGAAATTTAATGAAATTCTACAAAATGGTAAGTTTGTTATGTACAAATATGTGGATTTTTATACAATTAAAGGGCAATAACTCTTAATTTACAAATAAATCCAAATGAAATTGTGTGTACACAACCACATTATGGTGATCTAAATTCTGTTTAAGTTTCATAGTTCTAGGTCAAATATATCAAAAGTTATGATGCAGAAATTGCCATATTTATAGTACCCTATATAGTTAACACTAGAAACTTCTAAGGGCCATAACTCTGGTGTTACTAGGGCAATCTGACTGAAACTTGACGGGCCGCAAGAACTCATTGTGGTAAACATGTATATGAAGTTTTAAATAAATATTCCCAACCATTTCCTAGATATGGCTCCGGACGGAAAGACGGAAGGACGGATGGACGGAAAGACGGACGGAAGGACGGACGGACGGACAACGCCAAAACTATATCTATTAATGATATTTATTTGATATATTTGACCTAGAACTATGTACAAATATGTGGATTTTTAGACAATTAAAGGGCAATAACTCTGAAGTTACAAAAAGAAATCCGTACAAAATTGTCTGTGCACAACCACATTATAGTGCTCTAAATTCTGTTAAAGTTTCATAGTTCTAGGTCAAATATATCAAAAGTTATGATGCAGAAATTGGCATATCTATAGATCTATAGTACCCTATATAGTTAACACTAGAAACTTCTAAGGGTCATAACCCTGGTGTTACTTGGGCAATCTGTCTGAAACTTGATGGGCCCCATAACCTCATAGTGGTGAACATGTATATGAAGTTTGTTTGAAAAAAATCTAAAATAAGGAATGATTTTTTTTTTTTTGGGGGGGGGGGGGGGTCGGGGGGATAGGGGGGGGGGGTGTGTGATCAAGGTAAGGGGGTGACCAGGTGTGGGTACACAACTTCACATGTTTACAATAAATGTTCATGGAAAAGAATGAAAGAAATTTAATGAAATTCTACAAAATGGTAAGTTTGTTATGTACAAATATGTGGATTTTTATACAATTAAAGGGCAATAACTCTTAATTTACAAATAAATCCAAATGAAATTGTGTGTACACAACCACATTATGGTGATCTAAATTCTGTTTAAGTTTCATAGTTCTAGGTCAAATATATCAAAAGTTATGATGCAGAAATTGCCATATTTATAGTACCCTATATAGTTAACACTAGAAACTTCTAAGGGCCATAACTCTGGTGTTACTTGGGCAATCTGACTGAAACTTGACGGGCCGCAAGAACTCATTGTGGTAAACATGTATATGAAGTTTTAAATAAATATTCCCAACCATTTCCTAGATATGGCTCCGGACGGACGGACGGACGGACGGACGGAAAGACGGAAGGACGGACGGACGGAAAGACGGACGGAAGGACGGACGGACGGACGGACAACGCCAAAACTATATCCCTCCGACTTTCGTCGGGGGATAAAAACAGGTTACTTCCCTTTGGCTCTAAGCCAATCAGAATGGGATATAGTGAAAATACATCAAAATTAACCTTAAATTCTAGGTAAAAGGGGACACAATTCAAGAAAAATTAGTGTCAGAGTTATGCATCTTGTGTCACATGATGTGGGTGATGAGGTGGAACATCTATTTTAAGTCTGAATCAAATCCATTCAGTAGTAACTGAGATAAAGTGAAAATACATCAAAATTAACCTTAAATTCTAAGTAAAAAGGGGCATTATTCATGAAAAACTGGTGTCAGAGTTATGCACCTTGTGTCACATGATGTGGGTGATGAGGTGGAACATCTATTTTAAGTCTGAATCAAATCCATTTTGTAATAATTGAGATATAGTGAAAATACATCAAAATCAACCTTAAATTTAAAGTTAAAGGGGACATAATTCATAAAAAAATGTGTGAGAGTTAAGCACCTTATGTCACATCATCTGGGTGATGAGGTGGAACAACTATTTTAAGTTTGAATCAAATCCATTTAGTAATAACTGAGATATAGTGAAAATACAACAAAATTAACCTTAAATTCTAAGTAAAAGGGGACATAATTCATGAAAACTTGGTGTCAGAGTTATGCACCTTGTGTCACATGATGTGGGTGATGAGGTGGAACATCTATTTTAAGTTTGAATCAAATCCATTCAGTAGTAACTGAGATATAGTGAAAATACATCAAAATCAACCTTAAATTCTAAGTAAAAAGGGGCATAATTCATAAAACAAGAGCTGTCGGAGGACAGCAACGCTCGACTATTCAACAGCCTTGTCAATTGAATGAATACAAAAGTTGAAAAAAGGGGCATAATTTTGTAAAATGCAAAGTAGAGGTATTGAACCTCTGTACTGCATGTCATATCACGACAGTGAACAAGTGTGTGAAGTTTCAATCCTTTCCAATTTGTGGATACTGAGATACCAGCTTACATACAAAAACTTAACCAAAAACTGCTAAGTCAAAGGGGCATAGTTTTGTAAAAATGCCAAGTAGAGTTATGGGACCTTCACAGTGCATGTTAGATCATGACAGTGAACAAGTGTGTGAAGTTTCAATCCATTCCAATTAGTGGATACTGAGATATCAGATTACATACAAAAATTTAACCAAAAACTACTAAGTCGAAAAAGGGGCATAATTTTGAAAAAAAAAAAGAGTAGAGTTATGGGACTTGCTTAGTGCATGTCAGATCATGACAGTGAACAAGTATGTGAAGTTTCAATCCATTCCCATTAGTAAGTACTGAGATACTAGCTTACATACAAAACCTTAACCAAAAATTTCTAAGTCGAAAAAGGGGCATAATTTTGTAAAAAAGCAAATAGAGTTATGGAACCTGTGCAATGTAGGTCAGTTCATCACAGTGAATAAGTGTGTGAAGTTTCAATCCATTCCCATAAGTGGTTACTGAGTTACCAGCTTACATACAAAACCTTAACCAAAAATTTCTAAGTCGAAAAAGGGGCATAATTTTGTAAAAAAGCAAAATAGAGTTATGGAACCTGTGCAATGTAAGTCAGTTTGTCACAGTGAATAAGTGTGTGAAGTTTCAATCCATTCCCACATGTGGTTACTGAGATACCAGCTTACATACAAAACCTTAACCAAAATCGGGACGCGGACGCCGACGCGGACGCCGACGCATGGGCGAGTCCAATAGCTCTACTATTCTATGAATAGTTGAGCTAAAAATGGTGTCAGAGTTATGCACCTTGTGTCACATGATGTGGGTGATGAGGTGGAACATCTATTTTAAGTTTGAATCAAATCCATTTAGTAATAACTGAGATATAGTGAAAATACAACAAAATTAACCTTAAATTCTAAGTAAAAGGGGACATAATTCATGAAAACTTGGTGTCAAGAGTTATGCACCTTGTGTCACATGATGTGGGTGATAAGGTGGAACATGTATTTTAAGTTTGAATCAAATCCATTTGGTAACAAGCAAATTCGATGAATTGGTATCCCCCGCCGAAAGGGTTTGTGGTGAGAAATGGCAAAAAGATATATCCGGCAAAAAGTTAAGGATGTTAATAAGAAGCAAATAATTTCATTAGTCAAAATCAATTTAACAGAAAACAAATGTTTAATTAAAGAGTACATAATAAATGTATGATACTTTGATCCTGACTTAAGAATTTATTTTGAATGGGATATGCTTACTGACATAAGCTTAGCTTTTAAAATTAAATGCAGTTAATTGAAATGTGAGCTTGAAGTTTAACTGGAATGAAATATTGTCTTTGAGTGGTTTGGCACCAGGTGTTGCTGTTTTACATGTACATTTGAACTTAAAAGATCAGATGTCCTTAAGAGAACACAGGTAAGATATCTTGAAACGGCTGAGGGCAAGGTTTGTGCAGTCACAACTTAACATGTTGAAGGTTTGAACATTTAAAAAAAAAAAAAAAAAGGAATGGAAATATATATATCTATATATAGATATATGTATATATTTATTTTTTTAGGGGGTGGGGGTGCAGGGGAATGGGAGAGGAAACAAAATTTCACATGTTGATTATAAATATTGATTGAAAATTAAAATTAAAAAAAAAAAAAAGGTAAAAGGGTGAAGTTGGAGTGGGGTGGGGGGGGGGGGGCAGAGGATGCATGATCAGTGGTGGGCATGACTGGACGGGGAAGTGAGGTGGGGGAATGGTACAACTTGGAAGGTTTGAAAAAAATCTAAAATAAGAAATGAAAAAAAAAAAAAAATTTTTTTTTTGGGGAGGGGGGGGGGGAGGGGGGGGGGGGGTGACCAAGGCAAGTGGGTGACCAGGTGTGGGTGCGCAACTTCACATGTTTATAATAAATGTTCACAGAAAAGAATGAAAGAAATTTGATAAAATTCTGCCAAATGGTAAGTTTGTAATGTACAAATATGTGGATTTTTAGACAATTAAAGGGCAATAACTCTGAAGTTACAAAAAGAAATCCTAACAAAATTGTCTGTGCACAACCACATTATAGTGCTCTAAATTCTGTTAAAGTTTCATAGTTCTAGGTCAAATATGTCAAAAGTTATGATGCAGAAATTGGCATATCTATAGATCTATAGTACCCTATATAGTTAACACTAGAAACTTCTAAGGGCCATAACTCTGGTGTTACTTGGGCAATCTGTCTGAAACTTGATGGGCCCCATAACCTCATAGTGGTGAACATGTATATGAGTTTGTTTGAAAAAAATCTAAAATAAGGAATGAATTTTTTTTTTTTTTTTTTTTGGTGTGGGGGGGGGGGGGGAGGGGGGAGGGGGATAAGGGGGGAGGTGTGTGATCAAGGTAAGGGGGTGACCAGGTGTGGGTACACAACTTCACATGTTTACAATAAATGTTCATGGAAAAGAATGAAAGAAATTTAATGAAATTGTACCAAATGGTAAGTTTGTTATGTACAAATATGTGGATTTTTATACAATTAAAGGGCAATAACTCTTAATTTACAAATAAATCCAAATGAAATTGTGTGTACACAACCACATTATGGTGATCTAAATTCTGTTTAAGTTTCATAGTTCTAGGTCAAATATATCAAAAGTTATGATGCAGAAATTGCCATATTTATAGTACCCTATATAGTTAACACTAGAAACTTCTAAGGGCCATAACTCTGGTGTTACTTGGGCAATCTGACTGAAACTTTACGGGCCGCAAGAACTCATTGTGGTGAACATGTATATGAAGTTTTAAATAAATATTCCCAACCATTTCCTAGGTATGGCTCCGGACGGACGGACGGACGGACGGACGGAAAGACGGAAGGACGGACGGACGGACGGACGGACGGACGGACGGAAGGACGGACGGACGGACGGACGACGCCAAAACTATATCCCTCCGACTTTCGTCGGGGGATAATAAATGCTGTTACCCACAAGGGGCCTCAAATGAAACAAGAGCTGTCTCCATAGGATGACACATGCCAATGTCTTACTGTGTCACACATTCATGCGTAGTTATTTTAAAATCCATGCATGAATGACAATGATATGGACCGGACACGCCCATCAATGCACTATCATGAAAAATGACCTTTAATGTCTAAGCGTGACCTTGACCTTTGAGCTACGGACCTGGGTCTTGCGGGTGACATGTTGTCTTACTGTGGTACACATTCATGCATAGTTATTTTAAAATCCATGCATGAATGACAATGATATGGACCGGACACGCCCATCAATGCACTATCATGAAAAATGACCTTTAATGTCTAAGCGTGACCTTGACCTTTGAGCTACGGACCTGGGTCTTGCGGGTGACATGTTGTCTTACTGTGGTACACATTCATGCCAAGTTATTTGAAAATCCATCCATCGATGACAAAGATATGGACCGGACACGCCCATCAATGCACTATCCTTTAACGTCTAAGTGTGACCTTGACCTTTGAGCTACAGACCTGGCTCTTGCGCGCGACACATCGTCTTACTGTGGTACACATTCATGCCAAGTTATTTGAAAATCCATCCATCGATGACAAAGATATGGACCGGACACGAAAATTGCGGACAGACCGACAGACGGTTCAAAAACTATATGCCTCCCTTCGGGGGCATAAAAAGAAAAAAAGATTAATAGTAAGGGAACATTAGAGTAATACTGCACCCATATTTTAATATGACACATCTTATGTAACCATTACACATTCATATCGTACATACCTTTCGGACACTAGTTGCACCATCTCCAAACTCCCCCGAACCTGTCAGTGAGGTCAATGAGCTGGTCCTTCTTCTAGAGTGAAGTTTCCTCTGCACAAAACCCCTTATAACAGGCTTTGAGGGATCTAGTACTTCCACTAACTGTAACAGTGCACTCAGGTCAAGGTCACTCAGGTTGCCTAGCAACAGATCAGGATGTTGGGCAACCAGTTGTGGTCGTTCACAGAATATCTTCACAAGTCTTTTTGGATCAAGAAGATTTAGGAATGCACCTGGAGTACAGATCAAACATTCTGAGAAATGATTACAAAATGTATATTTTTCATAATCCCAATAAGCAAAACTCACCAAAATTTATGATAAAGCCAACTGCTTTTAAAATACACCATTTTTGTTACAACCTGCATGGCTATTTTGGAATCATGTACTTGATTATAGCAAGCAAATAATAGCATATCAAAATAGATAACCACGGGCAACAAGTCGAGCCCTTCCTTTGACCCCTAACTGTGACCTTGACGTTTGAGATAAGAACCTGGTGTTTGCACACAGCACTCCGTCTCATCGAGTTAAACACCAAATGCCAAATATAAACAAGATTCCTCAAAGCATGTCAAAGTTATGGGCTGGACAAGGTCTGACATGACCTTTGACCTACAACTGTCACCTTGACCTTTGAGATAGAAATCTGGTGTTTGCACATGACACTCAGTCTCACTGAGGTAAATATTCATGCCAAATATAAACAAGATTGTTCCATGCATGTTAAAGTTATGGTCATGCACATACACTGTACAGGATGACTATGTCTTCGCTGCCTCAAGTGGACTCGACATGTGGACAGGAGTAGCAAGTATTCATGTTATAACAAGTTCTCATGAGACAAATGCCAACTAAGTCCAATTTTTACTATGCTTTGTTCATACCAGCCAACCTTGCCATTTCTGAAGTTTCAAACTTGCAAACTACCTTCACCATTACAAAAAAACAGGGCAATTTCTCCCCGATTGATCAAATTTAATGTCAAACTGATGATAAAATATTAAGAAAGTCAGTAGGTCACATTGTATGCAAAACTGTGTTACTATAATGTCATCAAAATTTCAAGGCTGTATCTTAAAGTAGATCAGTAGGTCAAGGTCACAGTCAAGTGACATCATATTACTTGGGGTCATCAGGTATTTATAATTAAACAGTCTTGGAAATAGGATCAGATGATTTTTTAAGTATTTTTCCTATATAACTCACATAATAACTAAGTGACCCCAGGGCGGGGCCTCTTTTAACCCCAGGGGCATAATTTGAACAATTATGGTAGAGGACTACTAGACAATGCATCATACCAAATATCAAAAGCCTAGGTCGTATGGTTTCAGACAAGAAGATTTTTAAAGCTTTTTCCTATATAAGTCTATACAAAACTTGGGACCCCCAGGGCAGGATTTCTTTTCACCCAAGGGGTACAATTTGAACAATTTTGGTTGAGGACCATAAGACAATGCTACAAACCAAATATCAAAGGTCTAAGTGTTGTGGTTTCAGACAAGAAGATTTTTAAACTTTTTTTCCTATATAAGTCTATGTAAAACTTTGGACCCCCGGGCCGGGGCCATATTTGACCCTAGGGGGATAATTTGAACAGTCTTGGTAGAGGACCACTACAGGATGCTACATACCAAATATCAAAGCCCTAGGCCATGTGGTTTTGTACAAGAAGATTTTCAAAGTTTTCCCTATATAAGTCCATATAAACCATGTGACCCCCGGGCGGGGACATATTTGACCCTAGGGGGATAATTTGAACAATCTTGGTAGAGGACCACTAGATGATGCTACATACCAAATATCAAAGCCCTAGGCCATGTGGTTTTGTACAAGAAGATTTTCAAAGTTTTCCCTATACAGTCAAACCTGTGAACAAAGACCACTCTTCGGAACAAGCAAAAGTGGTCTTTGTTCACAGGTGGTCTTTATTCGGGGGGAAGGGTCACTTCTCAGTTAGCCATTATCATGCTGATAAAAATATTTTTACAGCTTCTTGTATTCTTTATGTTCTATGTATTAATTCGGCTGGTGCAAACTTGCAAATTTTCAATCAAGCAGTAATTATTATGTTTGCTATAAGGCGAAGTCGTGAAAATTTGGCGGATTTCAAATATTTTTAAGCCGGAACAGTCCAGCTTGGTCGTTATTTGGGGCGCAAATATGACCCTTGGGAATCAATTTGGCCGGTAGCTGGTCGCGATCCCCAGGTGGTCGCTATTCACGGCCTTTTAATGAGCATTTTTCTATGGGGGGACCAGAGACTGGTCGTTGTCGACAGGTGGTCGCTATTGACGGGTGGTCGCTAGCACAAGTTTGACTGTATAAGTCTATATAAACCATGTGACCCCCGGGGTGACTTATTTGACCCTAGGGGGATAATTTGAACAATTTTGGTAGAGGACCACTAGATGATGCTACACACCAGATATCAAAGCCCTAGGCCCTGTGGTTTTGGACAAGAAGATTTTTAAAGTTTTTCCTTTTGGTTGCCATGGCAACCAGAGTTCTGCATGGAATTCAATTCTTTGAAAAATTTTGAAAGGGGGCCACCCAAGGATCATTCCTGTGAAGTTTGGTGTAATTCTGCCCAGTGGTTTTCAAGAAGATTTTTTTAGAAATTGTTGACGCACTATGCACGACGGACGACGGACATCAAGCGGTCACAATAGCTCACCTTGTCACTTATATATATACCTATATATATTTTTTTTCTGAGGGGGAGAGGGAAACGGGTGGGTGTGATGTAGACTGCTGCAGTCTGCACAACGTCTCATCATCACCTGCCTTTATTTCAAGTTTCAAGTCAAAACCTTTAATATTTTTTAAGTTATGCTCTGGACATGAAATATGATGGACAGATTTGACCTTGCTGTGACCTTGACCTTTGACCTACCACCCTGGTTCATGCACTCTGCAAATCGTCTCATCGCCACCTACCTACACCACAAGTTTGAAGTCAATACCTTGTTATGCTCCAGACACAAAATACAACAGAGTTGGTCTTTTAGCTCAATTTGTGACCTTTGCCATTGAACTAAAGACATAATTCTTGTGCTCTGCACATCGTCTTATCGCCACCTACCTACATGCCAAATATGAAGTCAATACATCGCACGGTTATTTAGTTAATATGCTCTGGACATAAAATATAATAGACAGTTTTGACCATTTAGCTGAATTTGTGACCTTGATCTTTGACCTACAGAGCCAGTTCAAGTGCTCTGCACATTGTCTCACCAACATCTACTTATATGCCAAGTTTAAAATCAACACCTTTTTATGCTCCCGCCACAAATTATGACAGACAGACAGTCGTATGGACAGAGAGACAGACACACGCTCCATCACATAATACATCCATTTTTTTCAAAACGGGCATATAATAAATGCTGTTAAAGAAAGCAGATCTTCATCCAATATTCCCCGATGACATGTGGTCAGAGTCAATATGTCGTAACTTGGTCTAAACCAAAGTGTTTTACAATGGGAGTTCTTGATAAACAATTATACAGAATGATATAGATGAGTTCAGGATCTTGCAGTGTCAGCATGCCAGCTTTCTAGAGAAGTTAACCACTTCTTTTTGTTTTCCAAGGTAAGCTGTTGTAACTGGGCTGAATATAACTAAAATGTTGAATATTGGTGTTTTGGGGCAAAGAGGCAGACAGGTGTAATTCACGATATTTTGGTCCCAGACGCGTCATATGGACTTATTATAGCATGGTATGGTAGATGATTTTGAATAAGTATTTTATGTTTGAAATCAAATCTGATTGATAACAATAAAGAACATTCAGACCAACTTTCATACAGATCCCATGAAAAATATGGCCTCTAGAGAGGTCACAAGGTTTTATTATTATTTGACCTACTGGCCTAGTTATTGATGGCACCTGACCCAGTTTCGAACCTGACCTAGAGATCATCAAGACTAACATTCTGACCAATTTTCATAAAGATCCATTCAACAGTATGGCCTCAGAGGTCACAAGGTTTTTCTATTTTTAGACCTACTGACCTAGTTTTTGACTGCAGTTGACCCAGTTTCGAACTTGACCTAGATATCATTAAGATGAACATTCAGACCAACTTTCATACAAATCCCATGAAAAATATGGCCTCTAGAGAGGTCACAAGGTTTTTTTATTATTTGACCTACTGACCTAGTTTTTCAGGGCACGTGACCCAGTTTAGAACTTGACCTAGATATCATCAAGGTGAACATTCTTTCATGAAGATGCATTGAAAAGTGTGGCCTCTAGAGAGGTCACAAGGTTTTTCTATTTTTAGACCTACTGACCTAGTTTTGGACCGCACGTGACCCAGTTTCGAACTTGACCTAGATATCATCAAGATGAACATTCTGACCAACTTTCATAAAGATCCCATGAAAAATGTGACCTCTAGAGTGGTCACAAGCAAAAGTTTACGGACGGATGGACGGACGCACGCACGGACGATGCACGATCACAAAAGCTCACCTTGTCACTTTGTGACATGTGAGCTAAAAAAACAAGAGGACCATGATGGTCCTGAATCGCTCACCTGTCCCCAAAGGACCCAGTTTTGAACTGAGTATGATGTCGTTTTTTCTATTATTTGACATAGTGACCTAGTTTTTGAGCTCATGTGACCCAGTTTTGAATTTGACCTAGATATCATCAAGATAAAAATTCTGACCAATTTTCATGAAGATCCTCTGAAAAATATGGGCCTCTAGAGAGGTCACAAGGTTTTTCTATTATTTGACCTAATGACCTAGTTTTTGAAGGCACACGACCCAGTTTTTGAACCTGACCTAGATATCATCAAGGTGAATATTCTCACCAATTTTCATGCAGATCTCATGAAAAATATGGCCTCTAGAGAGGTCGCAAGGTTTTTCTATTTTTATATCTACTGACCTAGTTTTTGATCACACGTGACCCACTTTCGACTTTTATCTAGTTATCATCAAGGTGAACATTCAGACCAATTTTCATGAAGATCCATTGAAAAATATGGCCTCTAGAGAGGTCAAAAGGTTTTTCTATTTTTAGATCTACTGACCTAGTTTTTAACCGCAGCTGACCCAGTTTTGAACTTGACCTAGATATTATCAAGATGAACATTCAGACCAACTTTCATACAGATCCCATGAAAAATATGGCCTCTACAGAGGTCACAAGGTTTTTTTATTATTTGACCTACTGACCTACTTTTTGCCGGCACATAACCCAGTTTCGAAACTGACCTAGGTATCATCAAGGTGAACATTCTGACCAATTTTCATGAAGATCCATTCAAAAGTATGGCCTCTAGAGAGGTCACAAGGTTTTTCTATTTTTATACCTACTGACCTAGTTTTTGAAGGCACGTGACCCAGATTTGAACTTGATCTAGATATCATCAAAATGAACATTCAGACCAATTTTCATACAGATCCCATGAAAAATATGGCCTCTAGAGAGGTCACAAGGTTTTTTTATTATTTGACCTACTGACCTAGTTTTTGTAGTAACATAACCCAGTTTCGAACTTGACCTATATATAATCAAGATGAACATTCAGACCAACTTTCATACAGATCCCATGAAAAATATGGCCTCTAGAGAGGTCACAAGGTTTTTTTTATTATTTGACCTACTGACCTAGTTATTGACGGCACGTGCCCCAGTTTCAAACTTCACCTAGATATCATCAAGGTGAACATTCTGACCAATTTTCATGAAGATCCATTCACAAGTATGGCCTCTAGAGAGGTCACAAGGTTTTTCTATTTTTAGACCTACTGACCTAGTTTTTGACCGCAGCTGGCCCAGTTTCAAACTTGACCTAGATATCATCAAGATGAACATTCAGACCAACTTCCATACAGATCCCATGAAAAATATGGCCTCTAGAGAGGTCACAAGTTTTTTTTATTATTTGACCTACTGACCTAGTTTTTGATGGCACTTGACCCAGTTTAGAACTTGACCTAGATATCATCAAGGTGAACATTCTAACTTTCAAGAACATCCATTGAAAAGTATGGCCTCTAGAGAGGTCACAAGGTTTTTCTATTTTTAGACCTACTGACCTAGTTTTGGACCGCACGTAACCCAGTTTCGAACTTGATCTAGATATCATTAAGATGAACATTCTGACCAACTTTCATAAAGATCCCATGAAAAATGTGACCTCTGGAGTGGTCACAAGCAAAAGTTTACGCACGGAAGGACGGATGGACTGACGGACGGACGACGGACGCTGCGCGATCACAAAAGCTCACCTTGTCACTTTGTGACATGTGAGCTAAAAAGGTAAACATGAGACTCATTATTCCATCCATCCATCCGCCCGGACGGACCTAATCTACAAGCCAGATTTTTCTTCGAAAACTCGGCCAAAAACATTTACCTGATGCAACTTGTGCAAGATGTCCACCATATCCTCGATTGATCAACAAGTCAAGTGATGTCTCCGACAATTGGTACTGTTCCTGTCTCGCCAACTCCTCTAGGGCCTCTATAACTAGACCTCTTGCCTGAAATCGAGGAACAGATTAACAAGAGATCCAGAGTTTTTGTATAGCCTATAACTGATAGGCTATCAGTTCTTTTTTGCATTTAATTTGATATTGTTCATAAGAAGAGAAGTGGCCATAACTTAGTTATCTTGAAACATGTATGCAAGCATGAAACAAAAGTATTCTTATTTTCAGCTCTGGCTCTGTGCTGCAGTGCAAAACCGTATTATAATTATTATATAATATGAAGAATTTTATTCTGGTGGAAGGGGGTGTGGGTGGGGTGGGGATTAACATTACACCAACACAATTATAGGTCATATAGCGACTTTCCAGCTTTTCATGGTGGAGGAAGACCCCAGGTGCCCCTCCAGACATTATTTCAGGCATGAGCTGGCACAGGAGTAAAACCAACAACCTTCAATAAGCCAGCTGGATGACTTCCCCACATGGAAAAAATCTACACCCCAAGCAAAATCTCCACCCCACAATGGTGGCAGGCAAGTGAATCCAAGTCACAGATCCATGTGGTAAAATCCATGTGGTTAATGAAGTTGTTCTAGTAAGCTTTGGCTGTGTGTAGTTGAGAAAAACCATTTTGTATGATGCAAGGTATCCATCATAAGGTTCATTTTCATTCAGACTCATTATTTTTAGGGCTTCTATTTTTACCTCTTGTTGTATGCAGCAAAACAATTTATTTTTAAAGATAATTTCAAGAGAGATCCTTCCAAGGACGTTTCAGACATAGCATGGGGAAGATCCGTCAGGTGGTTCATGAGACAAGTAGTTCAGTGTTTCTTCTGTTTTGAACTCTAGCTGAAGCAAGGAAACATTGCTAAAAAACCTTCTGATGACAGAAATATTACAATGACTTACCATAGCAAAGTCTACTAGTACAGCCTGGAGCCCAGCTTCTGTTACTGTTAAAATACCAGTCTGAGACAGTACAATGACTTACCATTGCAAAGTCTAGCAGTACAGCCTGAAGCCCGGCTTCTGTTACCAGTCTGAGACAGTACAATGACTTACCATAGCAAAGTCTAGAAGTACAGCCTGAAGCCTGGCTTCTGTTACCAGTCTGAGACAGTACAATGACTTACCATAGCAAAGTCTAGCAGTACAGCCTGAAGCCCGGCTTCTGTTACCAGTCTGAGACAGTACAATGACTTACCATAGCAAAGTCTAGTAGTATAGCCTGAAGCCCGGCTTCTGTTACCAGTCTGAGACAGTACAATGACTTACCATAGCAAAGTCTAGTAGTATAGCCTGAAGCCCGGCTTCTGTTACCAGTCTGATATGGTACAATGACTTACCATAGCAAAGTCTAGGAGTACAGCCTGAAGCCCGGCTTCTGTTACCAGTCTGAGATGGTACAATGACTTACCATGGCAAAGTCTAGTAGTACAGCCTGAAGCCCGGCTTCTGTTACCAGTCTGAGATGGTACAATGACTTACCATAGCAAAGTCTAGTAGTACAGCCTGAAGCCCGGCTTCTGTTACCAGTCTGAGATGGTACAATGACTTACCATAGCAAAGTCTAGTAGTACAGCCTGAAGCCCGGCTTCTGTTACCAGTCTGAGACAGTACAATGACTTACCATAGCAAAGTCTAGGAGTACATCCTGAAGCCCGGCTTCTGTTACCAGTCTGAGACAGGTTCTCTGCAGGTCTTCATTTTCCAAAAATTCTAGAACAAACTGTCTGAAAAACAGAAATTTAAAAGAACAGTTAGTTCAAAGTCTGTGACTCTTTCTGATAGATAACAAGAGCTGTCTCCATAGGATGACACATGCTCCCGATGGCACTTTGAATGAATAGTTATGGCCGATGTTAGAGTTTAGGACCTTTGACCTACAGAGCTGGGTCTTGCGCGCGACACGTCGTCTTACTGTGCCACACATTCAAGCGTAGTTATTTTAAAATCCATGCATGAATGACAAAGATATGGACCGGACACGCCCATCAATGCACTATCATGAAAAATGACCTTTAACATCTAAGTGTGACCTTGACCTTTGAGCTACAGACCTGGGTCTTGCGCGCGACACATCACCTTACTGTGGTACACATTCATGCCAAGTTATTTGAAAATCCATCCATGGATGACAAAGATATGGACCAGACACGCCCATCAATGCACTATCCTTTAAAGTCTAAGTGTGACCTTGACCTTTGAGCTACGGACCTGGGTCTTGCGCGCGACACGTCGTCTTACTGTGGTACACATTCCAAGTTATTTGAAAATCCATCCATGGATGACAAAGATATGGACCGGACACGCCCATCAATGCACTATCCTTTAACGTCTAAGTGTGACCTTGACCTTTGAGCTACGGACCTGGGTCTTGCGCGCGACACATCGTCTTACTGTGACAAAGATATGGTCCAGACACGAAAATTGCGGACAGACTGACAGACTGACAGACTGACAGACCGACAGACTGACTGTTCAAAAACTATATGCCTCCCTTCGGGGGCATAAAAAGTATCAAGTGTAGTCCCACCTCAGACTCATGCTCTGAAAGATGCAGAGTTGTTTAGAATAGAAAGACAAGTGGGCCGTGATGGGCCAAGATTGCTCACCTGAGATACACTGCTTGCTTGATGCAAGGAAAATGTGTATGAATTACTTTAAAATAGTGGCAGTGTTTTCTGACTATATAAGAAGTGTAAGCAATTGGGGGAATGATGATATAGGATACTAACAGACAATATCAAACAAGTAGATTATTAAAGTTTCCATTATGTATATACAGTGGAAAGTGTTTGTATATCCTAACAGTTCTTTTTTGCATTTCATTTGATACTGTTTATTAGAAGAGAAGTGGACAAAACTTAGTTATCTTGTAAGATGTATGCAAGGATGAAACAAAAGTAAAGTTCATGTGGGAGGGAAAAGTAGGTCACTAGGTTGTGATGGGTCTTTAAAAAGGGTTTTCTGAGTGTTAATATAATTCAAACTTTAAAGGACAAACTGTGAGACAACAAGAAAAAATAGTAAATATAAAAGGAAGGGCCATTGCTCTGTTAGTTCTGACCTGGTGTTGGACAAGCAGTATTTGTTACCACTTAGAAATGTTTCAGTTTTAAATAAAGTCAACTAGCTAATGCTAAAAACTGTTTTGTTTTCAAAAATAGTTTGCTATATTTATCTATCACAAATTTTGTAGCAAATTAAACTTTACAATATTCAACACATTATAGAATGTTTTTAATTATTAGACTTTGTCTAGATATTTGTGAGTAAATTCATTGCTGAAATAATTTCAAAATAGACCTTTGCTTCCTGGTATTGGGCAGATACACCCGAGACTCTTATATTGAACAGAATTTAACTCACAAAAATAACTTTAAGGACAACAAATAACAAAATGGCATGGTGGTAAGATCTATTAACAAAACTCCTTCCAATGATGCTACTGACCACTGCAAGTTTGATAAAAATCCATCAACTGGTTCTAGACAATGATCATACAGCAGCTTTTTTTAAATGCTTTTATAATTTTAGCTCTGACAAACTATTTGAACAAACATGACAGAAGACTTTACAATTAAGGATGCTACAAACCATTTTTGGTGATGTTATATCAAGCGTTTGACGAGATTTTTTTTTTTTAAGTTTTTTTTTTTCAATTTTTAGCTCAGATGGCCCCTAAATGGAACCAGACAAAAACCCTCTGATAAAATTGGAGAGAAGACTTTACATGCTACAGATCAAATTTGATGAAGATCCATCAAGTGGACCACTTGTGGGCATCTGATGGACTGACGACAGACATCCATCTGTCGGACATCAAAAATCCTACGAGCTAGGACCAGACGACAGACAAAAGATGCAACGCAACAGCTCAAAAGTAAAATATCTTGACATCTGTAAAAGACCTATTTATTAATGACAACCCTGTACTGTATAAATCTATGTTTTATTACATAATTTTACAAGAGCTCAATCTAACGCGGGGCATTACAGTTCACCCAAGTTGCTCTGCCAATGGAACTGCTCCATCCCATTCCCATTAAATTTAATTGTTAAATGATATGATTTAACCCTTACCATGCTAAATTTCTATAATGGACTGGTCCATCTTCCAATTTGGGCAGTACCATTTATCATTTGAAGGGGTGTTTACTAAAAATTTACTGACTGAATAGTGAACAGTGCAGACCATGATCAGACTGCACGGATGTGCAGGCTGATCTTGGTGTGCACTGGTCGCAAAGGCAGAATCACTTGCCACCAGCAGGCTAAGGGTTAATAGACTCCGCCCAGTAACACTGAACCTGTAACTGGGGCTAACTGTAAGACGGTTATAAGTTGAATACAGCAGTTTTAAAGTATTAACTCGCTTCGCTAACGATCACTCTAAATATTTATCTTAAAACTGTCACATGTTTTTAACCAGTACATATAAGCCCCATTCGCAAGCAGACCGAGATAGTGCATTAAAAGTAATTTTTTACTTTATTTTCAATTTACAAAATGCATAGCTGAATTTGAATTTAGTCTAGATATAAAATTCATGGTTGAAATAACTTCAAAATAGATCTCAATGTAAGCTGTAGTTTACAAGTATATATTTGACATTTCGGAGAATATTAGTAGATGTTCATAAGCCACAGAAATTTTATTTTGATTTTCTGGAGTGAATGCAAACCAACACAACTGCTCAAAACTAGGGAAAAAATCAGGTAAAATTCTTTTATTCTTTCAAATATATCCTGGAGACTGGACCTCAAACAATCATGCAAAAATATAGAATAGTATGGTAGATATTACCCTTTTGAATAAATTTCACCAGAATATTTTCTAGTTTATCCAGTAGACAAACTCCTGAGTCACTGTTTTTGGTATGAAGTGATGAACTGATGGGACATAGGCCTTTAAAGGAGCTAACCCACACATTTTAAGTGAAAAATAATTTCTCTCAAAAGTCCATAAAAAGTGAGTAGTCTGAAAGTGACTTGTGGTACAAACTTACTAGCATACTATTTTTGCAAGATATTCATATAAATAACCAAAAATATTATGCAGAAGGTAGTAAACCGTTGCAACGCTTTTGAAATAATGCAGAAAATTTACCAATATCTTAACTTTTATCATCACCCATTTTATCATTTTTCAATATCATATAATATTATACAGTCTATGCCAAATTGGTAGAAATGAACATGTTGAAAATCTTCACCCAAAATGTGGGCGAGTAGCTTTAAGCTTGACTCACTGCCACTACTCCTTTAAGAAACCAAAACTATTAATAATCTATGCTATATTTATCAAAGCATTTACAAATAAACAGAAGAAATGTCTTGGAGACAAATATTTGACTGGGTTCCATATGTACCAAGAAGAAAATATGGTTTCTAAAGCATTAAATTATTAAATAAGGTTTTTCTATGATTTTATCTTGTGACCTACGTTTTGATCCCAGATGACACAGTTTCAATCCAAAATCCAAAAATTCAAGCCAAATTTCAAACAGATCAGGTTGAAAAAAAATGTCATCTAAAGTGATAACAAGCAAATTCGATGAATTTGTATCCCCCACCGAAAGGGTTTGTGGTGAGGAATGGCAAAGAAATATATCAGGCAAAAAGTTATGGATGTTACTAAGTAGCAAATAATTTCATTACATTTTAATGAAATTCTACCAATTGGTTAGTTTGTTAAGTACAAATATGTGGATTTTTAAACAATTAAAGGGTAATAACTCTTAAGTTACTAAAGAGATCCTAACGAAATTGTGTGTGTACTACCACATTATGGTGATCTAAATTCAATTTTTAAGTTTCATAGTTCTAGGTCAAATATGTAACAAGTTATGAAGCAAAAATTGCCATATTTATAATACCATATATAGTTAACACTAGAAACTACTAAGGGCCATAACTCTGGTGTTACTCAGGCAATCTGACTGAAACTTGATGTGCCGCATTTCCCTGTAGTTGTGAACATATATATAAAGTTTTATTTAAATATTTCAAACCACTTCCTAGATATGGCTCTGGATAGACGGACAGCCAATGCCAAAACTATATCCCTTCACCTTCTGCGGGGGACAACAACATTGTTTCTGTGATTTTACCTAGTAACCAAGTTTCAATCTTGACCTAAACTTTATAAAGACAAATATTTTTACCATGTTTGTTCCATACAGATCAGGTAAAAAAAATATGACCTCTAGAGTTTAACAAGGCTTTTCTATGATTTGATTTATGATCTAGTTTATAACCTCTGATATGACCCAGTTTCAAAATCATCAAAGATGTAATTATGACAAGCATCCCGAGCAAGTTTCATTAAGATTGGGTCAAAAGTGTCCTCTTGTGTGTTAACAAGCTGTGGACACCAGACGCCAGATTATCCATCTAAACTTATGAAAGTTTTGCCATAAATGTTCATAAATTTTGAATTGCATGTATCTATGTAATATCTCAACACATGTTCATATATAACAACACAACATCTGTTACAACTGATTTGGTGTAATATTAATTTGAATGTTTATACAATCTGACTAAAGTACTTGATCTTCTAAACAAAGATCTGAGAATGACCCATTCACATTCGTCTTCTGTATATCTTTGATTTCTGATATTGCTATTTATTTTCGCAAATCTATTTTTATTTGAACCAATCAGACGACTTGTTTCAACAAGCATTTGGGTGAACCATCAAAATAGCGTCGAATGTTAAAGGGTGAGAAAAATGTGCAGTCAGTCCAGGGCTCGAACCCAGGACCTCTCGCTTACAGGGCGAGTGCCCTACCGACTGAGCTAACCTGCTGTCAGCTGTCAGACACCTTACGCGACCAAGTCCGTACCATGACATACAATACCTCTCAAAACATGAGGGCATAGTCACAATGTGGTCTTCATAAGAATTGTAAATATGAACTAGATGCTCGCTGGCAACATGTCGAGCCCACCAGCTGTCAAAAGGACTGGGAGTTGCACAAGACACTCCCTGTCCCATTGAGGCAAACATTTATGCCAAATAAAAAAAGAGATTGCAAGAAGTTACAATATAAGTTATTTAAAGTAACAACAAAAGGACGTAAATCTTTAAAAAAAAAAAAAAAAAAAATTCTAAGTCCACACAAAAATCCTCACCAGCAGAGATAGGTCAAAATTCACCTGAAAATTGGATGTTACATGCATGTTGTACTACAGAAAAGTGGTCTTGATTTTTCCCTACAACCAGTAATAAAAAAGTTACGATTAAGCTATTTATAGTAACAACAAGGGAAGTAATTCTAATATCTTGCGCATGACACTCCGTCTCATGATGATGAACAACTGTGCCAAGTTACATCAAAATCCCTCTATGCATCAAAAAGAAATGCTCCAGACAAAGTCATTCTTATATCTGACATTTGACCTCAAAGTGTGACCTTGACCTTAGACCTAGGGACCTGGTTCTTGCGCATAACACTCCGCCTCATGGTGGTGAACATTTGTGCCAAGCGACATCAAAATCCCTCCATGCATGAAGAAGAAATGCTCCGGACAAAGTTGTCATTCTTGTATCCTTTGACCTCTAGTGTGACTTTGACCTTAGACCTAGGGACCTGGTTCTTGCGCATGACACTCCGTCTCACGATGGTGAACAATTGTGCCAAGTTACATCAAAATCCCTCCATGCATGAAGAAGAAATGCTCCGGACAAGGTCATTTTTGAATTTGACCTTTGACCTGTAATTGTGACCTTGACGTTTGAGATAGGAACCTAGGGTTTGCGCACGACACTCAGTCTCACTGAGGTTAACATTCACGCCAAATATAAACAAGATTGCTCCATGCATGTCAAAGTTATGGTCCGGACAAACAAATCCGGACGGACACACTGACGCACGCACATACACCGAACAGCCATTTGGACAACTATGTCTTCACTTCCGCAAGCGGGCTCGACAAAAACCCAGGCTAAATATAGATTTTTTTAAACTTCTACTTTCACATACAAAATGTTGTAAGGCTCTGATTGACTAGCAGAAGGGTCATCAGAACCAGGCTATTAATAGCACGTCTTCAGATCCAATGTGCGTAGCGTTGATTGGAGATGTACTTTAGTCAGATTGAATGTTTATATATGTTGATCAAGACCAAAATTTGAATTGTTTGTATCTATGTAAATTATCAATACATTTTCATATACAACAACACAACATCTGTTACAACTGATTCAGCGTAATATTAATTTGCAACATCATTTGTACATGCATACCATACAAGTTTTCCTCATTTTATGTTCAGGTGCATACATATACATCACGAAAAACAGTCATAACAAAGGATGGAAGAAATTCTGTACCAAAGAAAAGTAGAGGCAGATGATAGTTCAGGTATTTTAGAAAAGCTTGGATATTCCAAAGAACTGGCTAAGAAAAGGGTTCAGATATATGAAAATGCTGGAAAAGGAATTGGTTTATATGAAACAGTTAAATTCCAGGTAGATTACAATGTAGTGATTGCAGGCAGCCGAGGGGATGGCACTGGGGTTTATGTGGACTGTGATGTTGACAAACTCTTAGTTCAAAATAATTTGAAATGCATTGAAAAGGGCTTTGATGCCAAAATATCCAATAATGACTCAACAGTGTTAGAACTTGATACAGAGGATGTTCCTAATGGATATACCAAACTAAAATTCATTTCAAAAGCAGATGACCAAAGAGACAAAATCCATACTAACATTCTGGAAGCTCTAGATCTGAAAAACGAAAATGGACAGCTGTATCATAGAAATGACTGCATTTTAAGCCCCGGCATTGGTAGAGTATACACTGAAGAAGACTGTGGCTGGATTGAACATACCCTTGTACATGCGGATACCAAATCTGGTCCATCAAAACCGTACAGAATTAGAACACCTTTTTTACCCAACTACATTCTCTTAGATGATGTATTAGCATTCCGGTGTGTTTTTCCAACCATCATTGAGGCCTGGTGCAATCGTGAAAGATCAAAAGACTGGCCATCAAAAGAGTTAGTAGAAAAAGTAAAAGAAATGGAAGTGTATGTGGTACCTGTAGGTGTTAAAGGAAGCAAAGATGAACATTTACAGTGGAGAATTTGTCTAACTCAAGCTGAACTTGCATTGGTACAGTCTTTTAATAATACACAAATCAAGGTGTACGGTGCTTTAAAAATGATCACAAAACACCATCTTACGCCAATATGTGAAAACATTACATCATATATCATTAAAACTATCCTATTTTGGCAAATGGAGCAGACATACTGCAGTGAATGGAATGCAGAACATTTTAAGGAAAGATTTGTTAACTCATTGGTATACTTGAAAACTTGTGTTGAAACTGAACAACTTCCAAATTATATGATACCAGCAAGGAACATGCTACAGGATAAAATATCTGCATCAAACAAACTGGATCTGACACAGAAAATCAACCTCTTAATAAATGGCTGTCCACACACATACATCAAAAGTAGAGTCATAAAAGAAATCTTCAATGCAGAACCTGATGATTTTGCATATGGGATCCAAGAGAAAATGCTTACTTCCATGTCAATAGATGAAAAAGAATCTGACCAATTAACAACAAAGTCTCTTCATCAACGAGTGGTTAGAGAACAACTTATACTGGCTATCTTTGCTCTACCACCAAACAATATTGCAGTTGTTTTAAAACAAGTCTTTGAAGTGAAAGAGCAAAGTGCAATCATTGAAATAATAGCCAAAAAGGTATTACCCTACATAAGACAACATAACCCATATGGTTTCTTCAATGAGATCAAATCTATGGATGATGCTGATATTTATTCTGTTTGTGGTGGTACAAATGTATCAATCGAGGAAAGTTGCATTTTACTGTAGGAAACCATGACAACTCTAACCTAACAAAGACAGAAAAGGACAGCAGAGGCAAGGTGATGATCATCTTGGCAAGATTTCTTTGTTGTGTGTTTTGGTTTTGTTGGATTTAACAAAATTCTTAACTGAAATATAGTGACAGTCAGTGCAATAATTATCATGCTAGAAAAGCATCAAAAGCTCCACAAATATATACTCATGGAAACTTTTGTCCTTATCAAATGACATCAGTACTTGAACTAAATATGTAATATGATCTTAACGCCTTCAGATGACCACATTAAAATAACAAGAGGACCATGATGGTCCTGAATCGCTCACCTGTTCCCACATGACCCAGTTTTGAGTATGACGTCGTTTTTTCTATTATTTGACAAAGTGACCTAGTTTTTGAGCTCATGTGACCCAGTTTTGAGCTTGACCTAGATTCTGACCAATTTTCATGAAGATCCATTGAAAAATATGGCCTCTAGAGAGGTCACAAGGTTTTTTTATTATTTGACCTACTGACCTAGTTTTTGACGGCACGTGACCCAGTTTCAAATTTGACCTAGATATCACCAAGGTGAACATTCTGACCAATTTTCATGAAGATCCATTCAAGGGTATGGCCTCTAGAGAGGTCACAAGGTTTTTCGATTTTAAGACCTACTGACCTAGTTTTTGATCGCAGTTGACCCAGTTTCAAACCTGATCTATATATCATCAAGATAAACATTCAGACCAACTTTCATACAGATCCCATAAAAAATATGACCTCTAGAGAGGTCAAAAGGTTTTTTCATTATTTGACCTACTGATCTACTTTTTGACGACATGTGACCCACTTTCGAACTTGACCTAGATATCATCAAGATGAACATTCTGAACAATTTTTATGAAGATCCATTCACAAGTATGGCCTCTAGAGAGGTCACAAGGTTTTTCTATTTTTAGACCTACTGACCTAGTTTTTGACCGCATGTGACCAAGTTTCGATCTTGACCTAGATATCATCAAGATGAACATTCAGACCAACTTTCATACAGATCCCATGAAAAATATGGCCTTTAGAGAGGTCACAAGGTTTTTCTATTATTTGACCTACTGACCTAGTTTTTGACGGCACATGACCCAGTTTCAAACCTGACTTAGATATCATCAAGATGAACATTCTGACCAATTTTCATGAAGATCTTGTGAAATATATGGCCTCTAGAGAGGTCACAAGGTTTTTCTATTTTTAGACCTACTGACCTAGTTTTTGACCGCACGTGATCCAGTTTCGAACTTGACCTAGATATCATCAAGGTGAACATTCTGACCAACTTTCATGAAGATCCCATGAAAAATATGGCCTTTAAAGAGGTCACAAGGTTTTTCTATTATTTGACCTACTGACCTAGTTTTTGATGGCACGTGACCCAGTTTCGAACTTGACCTAGATATCATCAAGGTGAACATTCTGAGCAATTTTCATGAAGAGCTTGTGAAATATATGGTCTCTAGAGAGGTCACAAGGTTTTTCTATTTTTAGACCTACTGACCTAGTTTTCGACAGCACGTGACCCAGTTTCGAACTTGACCTAGATATCATCAAGGTGAACATTCTGACCAACTTTCATAAAGATCCCATGAAAAATGTGACCTCTAGAGTGGTCACAAGCAAAAGTTTACGCACGCACGCACGGACGCACGCACGGACGGACGACGGACGCTGCGCGATCACAAAAGCTCACCTTGTCACTTTGTGACAGGTGAGCTAAAAATAATCATTTATTTCCAATGGGGTCCCATGACATGTATAACACATGTTAACAGTGGAAACACAGTGGAAACAAAATATGTGTAAATGATCAGCTGTTAAAGTTTTGAACAAATTGACTAAAATCTGATTTACCACCTTTTATAGCTATAAAGTATAGGAAAGAAATAATTTATTTTCTGAGGAATGAAATATGAGAGAAAATAAGTGTAAGCAAAAACAATTTTATACTGTTTCTCATTTCCTTAAAGGTATCTTAAAAAGTACAGCATTTAACACTATAATCCTACACTTACTAGTATTTATTAGACTATAAAGTGTGGACTTGGTATTTATTTAAAAGATATTTTCATAATAGTCCAAGAAATCCGTTCCTAAAAAGGGTCGAATTGTGCACTTTTTGTGAAAAGCATGAAACTTGGCATGGTAGTAGATAAATATATTACTCTTCATTTAAGAGTGGGAAGCAGCGTCTTAAATCCAAAATGGCCACCAAAATCCAAGATGGCCACCATAATTCAAAATTTTATGGAAAAATTAAGGAAATCATTAAACAGCTATGTAAAACATGCAGTAAACATGCACATGGGAATTAGTAGAATATCATAATATAATACCTGGAATAAGTCTATCATTTGTACTGACAAAATCCAAAATAAAAGATGGCTGCCAAATAATACAAAGCATTGTTTACTTTAGGTGGAAGTAATGCATTGTTAACAATAATACTTAATTGAAATGATCTCTAGTACACAGACAAATAAACAAAACATGTTTTCTACCATATTTCAAGAACAAAGTAAATGAAAATGCCATTTTATTGAATAAATACTAATAGAACTTTTTACTGAAGTATACTACTAACAGAAATTTGTTACTGAAGTATACAAGAAATACTGTTTATGCTGTATGGATTCAAAATAAAAGTTAAATTGTTATATATCAACTATTTGATTTGATATTTAAAACAGATTTTTAAAAAGTTCCTTCCTTTTGTTAAATGCATCTGTTATTAACAAAAGTTGTTCCCCTTTGTTTAAATTTAGCCATTTATAATATATGTCAACAACATTAATACTGACATGTTCCCGCAATTCAAAATAACAAATATAATTTCTGTTCCAAGTAAATCTATCAAAGATATATCAACTGTTTATCTATACGTTTTAATACCCTGACTGTATAATTTTCACATCAGTCTAACATGCAGTGCACATAGTTCCATGCATTTCAGTATACGTTTACCTACTATAGCTCATGTATTTATCTGTATATATTCAATCCTTCATGTATGCTACTAACATATAGCACTCTACCCATTTGTTGTTTGGATAACTACAAACTGTAGCCTTAACTAGTGTTCATTTTTTACTTTCAGCATGAAACAATAGTAGTAGTAGTAGTAGACCTAGTTTTTAGCTCGACTATTCATAGAATAGTAGAGCTATTGGACTCGCCCATGCGTCGGCGTCCGCGTCGGCGTCTGCGTCGGCGTCCGCGTCCCGATTTGGTTAAGGTTTTGTATGTAAGCTGGTATCTCAGTAACCACTTGTGGGAATGGATTGAAACTTCACACACTTATTCACTGTGATAAACTGACTTGTATTGCACAGGTTCCATAACTCTATTTTGCTTTTTTACAAAATTATGCCCCTTTTTCGACTTAGAAATTTTTGGTTAAGGTTTTGTATGTAAGCTGGTAACTCAGTAACCACTTGTGGGAATGGATTGAAACTTCACACACTTATTCACTGTGATAAACTGACCTATATTGCACAGGTTCCATAATTCTATTTTGCTTTTTTACAACATTATGCCCCTTTTTCAACTTAGAAATTTTTGGTTAAGGTTTTGTATGTAAGCTGGTATCTCAGTACTTACTAATGGGAATGGATTGAAACTTCACATACTTGTTCACTGTCATGATCTGACATGCACTAAGCAAGTCCCATAACTCTACTCTTTTTTCAAAATTATGCCCCTTTTTCGACAGCAGTTTTTGGTTAAATTTTTGTATGTAATCTGATATCTCAGTATCCACTAATTCGAATGGATTGAAACTTCGCACTCTTGTTCACTGTCATGATCTAACATGCACTGTGAAGGTCCCATAACTCTACTTTGCATTTTTACAAAATTATGCCCCTTTTTCGACTTAGCAGTTTTTGGTTAAGTTTTTGTGTGTAAGCTGATATCTCAGTATCTACAAATTGGAAAGGATTGAAACTTCACACACTTGTTCACTGTCATGATATGACATGCAGTACAGAGGTTCAATACCTCTATTTTGCATTTTACAAAATTATGCCCCTTTTTCAACTTCTGTATTCATTCAATTGACAAAGCTGTTGAATAGTCCTCCGACAGCTCTTGTTGGTGGAGGTTATTACTGCATGTTCTTGCTATAGATTATTGCATTGTTGGACAAATAACATACTTAATATGCTTATAAACTACTAACTTGTCAAATGATACCTCAAACACAGATAAGGAGGGTATTGAAATCAATTGGCATCTCTGTATCATATGCCAAGAAACTACAAGAGAACCCCTACAATGCCCTGCTAACCTTAACCCTACTCATACAGGCTTTGGAAAGGAGTATACCTCATTTTGTGATAATATCTACAAATTCATAGAACCAGGGGTTTGTCTTCCAGTACTTTTAAAACTGGAAAGTTTGAAAAGGGAAACATCCATAGCTGATACTTTGACAAAGAACAAAGGTAAATGGCATAAGACATGCAGAGTAAAGTTCAGAGACTGATAGCTTGATAGGCAACTAAGCGGCTGCATCAGTATACAGTGATGCAACGCCTATGAAAGTTACATGGAAGAGCACTGCAAATGCAACTCTTCTTGGTAATAACACATGTTTTATTTGAAATAAATGAGATGGGTCAACCTTGCATACAGTATCTACATTTCGCAGTTCACTCAACAAGATTGAAAACTAGACTCATGGCACATTTTAAAGACATGCATGCATATAATGAAGGCCGAGAAGTTTTTTGGCATTTAATGATGATGTAGGATTTGCCTTGAAAGAAATCGAGGAATATATTGATTATGACAATGATGCAGTCATATTATGTAAAGCAGCAAACATTGTTCAAAGAGTGTGTATAATTACAATCAACGTGAATCACCGAGACTGACAGACCGAGATCATGAAGCTTATCCACAAAACCACGCTTTCTAGTCTCTGCATGTACAATGAGTCCTACATATATTGGTAGAGATGGTTCGCGTTGCTTGCAATTATACACACTCTTTGTTGTGTCTCTGCGACGAGTAGATGTGCTGTTAAATATCATAAGTTGTGCTCTGGACATGGCGGATTGAAACTCATCGACTTTCGATGTCCTAGTCTTAATATTTGACCCCCTAAGATCATCTCTACAATAGTCTGTAGGAATTTTGGTATAGCCTTCTGTTGGCAAGTTTCTTGCAATGTTCCATTAAAAGCACAGTTGTCATAATCAATATATTCAACGATTTTCTGATATATCAATACTTAGTTGCTTGAAGGCAAACTTAAAATGCACCGCGCTGTGTAAATGTAGTGGTGACTGCGAACAATAAATATCAAGGTCTCTTTGGTAGAATTGAAATGACACTTGAAATATGTAAAACATCAGTATGTATCCACTAAACGATGTTGTTTTGTAGTTTTGTTTTAACATACATACATATATATGAATGCATATAAAACATTTGATGGTCAGAACTGGTCCAATGAACTTTGATATATGGCATTTTTTGGAAATGATAACTTTTCTGTAATATGTAAAACTATATCTATCTTTTAAGGTGGCCATTTTGGATTTTGTTTGCCATACTAATTGATTTTATTAACAAATGTTAATGTTATTTCAGGAGTGTACACTTATATGTTATTTCAGGAGTGAACACTTATGCATGAATTATGTAAATTTCATAAATATTCACACAAAAAGTAAACCCCAATGGTTGCGTGATTCACTTATGAAAACATGATTTTATGGCAGCCATCTTGGATTTTGTCAGCCATATTGGACTTTTTTTATTAATTTGTCATTCTTATTGGAAGCTGAGTATGATTGTATACAATTATTTGCCAAGTTTCAAGATAATTACAAAAAATGCTCAATTGTAGTGCGTTTTTGTTTCGTAAACATAATATTTTGGCCGCCATTTTGGATTTTGGCAGCCATATTGGATTTTACTTTTGCTTTTACATCATGCTTATTTGATATTTGATATAATTATATAATAATATGCCAAAATATGTTATTTTAATGCTATCTTAACAGTCGTCTCGGTATTTTCCTATAGAACTGTAAGTTTTGGCGGCCATCTTGGATTTTGGCAGCCATTTTGATTTTCACAGCCCGCTTCCCACTCTTAAATAAAATGAAATATATTCATCAGCTATCATGCCAAGTTTCATGCTTTTCACACGATGTGCACAATTATTTTACGAATTTCTCGGACTATAAGGGTATATTTTAAAGTTCTAAAAGGCTTTTGTTTTTTCTTAGCTGTTACATAGATATAACAGCTATCAAAACAGATGTCATGCTTTATTACATGGTTACAAAGTCACTACTTTCAATACCACAAATGAATTTAAACAGAAACACAATAATCAACAGTAAAATTATGCAATGAACTTAACCAGAGCAGCCAGAGTAGCCAGGGTTAGGGTTAGGGTTAGGGTTAGGGTTGGTTTCTGACTGTCCTGGTTAATCTGGCTAAATTCCCACACATAGTAAAATCATAAAATATTTCCTACTGTGTTAATCAATTTTCAACCTTAGACAAATATATGATGAAACAATTGTAACAGAGTTACCAACATTCCCACCTGAGAATATATTGTATGCCAATACAACAAGTTCTTCTGAGTAATAGGGCAACACACTAACAATGTGTATAAATCATACCTGTATATATCATGGAATGTAGTTTGAAAATGTCTGGAAATCTACACTTGGTGAATGCTTTCAAATGCAAATATCTGCATTTTAAAGATTTAGTGTGATAGTAAAGAAAAATAGACAAATACATAATGAAATATTTTTTCATATTAAAGGGATGTTATTACTAAACTAATGAAATGCATGCGGCATGCATATGGTACTAAAAGACCTTATTTATAAATTCTACTTCTGCACTAGTTGCATTGCAGCCATTATAGTAATGCTGTATTTACCAATATAAACCATAAAGTTATAATCTGTGTCTGGGTTTGCATTCTGGAAGTCTACATTTGTTAATACAGTGGAACCTCTCTAATCCGAACATGCTCGAACCAGAAAAAAGTTCGTGATTAAAGGGGTTTCCTGATTAGAAAGGTTTCTATTCTAGACTGAAAATCTATGCTGTTTGTTATACATGCATGATGTGTACATCCATCTACTTGTGACAGGATTAATAAACATAATTATTGTATAAGCTCCATATGTATCTGTTTAGTGTGATGCCCATTTTCATATTAATTTAACTTTTTAATATCAATTATAAATATTGATTTCATTATTTCTACATTCTCAGAAGGTAGCTCAATAAAAAAGAGAATATTTTACATGTCCGGTTATTCTAATATTAATTCAAAGAATCAAATATCTGCTTCAGATTATCACAATGCATAAAAATATGCATGGAGAGTACAAGACAAATAATACATAATGGAAGTACTTATCACAAATAAACCTATTCTTATGAATTTCTGTTCAAATAAACTGCTCATATATTTCATGCATGTGGTAATTGCATGCATCTACAAAGCAAACATCTGACAGATCTTCAGTTCAACTTTTATGTTGAGTTATTGGTACTGTTTACTTTTATCAGCTTAAACATTTCGGCCTGGGTGGTTCCAATTCTTCCACTTCTATAGCTTTAGGTATTGTATAATCTACCCTTGGATATAGGGCCTGCTTTTTACGTTTGTTTTTTGGCAGTTCCTGTGATATGCAAGTGCCATAACCTCAGAACTCTTTTCTAAATTCCAGTTTGTTTAGTTCTGCCCATTATTTTAACTGGGGACCATATGGAATTATATGATTGATTTTTATACTTGTAACGTATGTAAATGTTCTGCTCAACTGGAGGCTAGAGGGCTTGGATGGTAGCATGCATTTCCACTACCTTCCAATGAACTGGCTCATCAAACCGAGCTTGCAACATTTTCGTTTTTGTCATGTTGAGCGACCTGTGGGTTTTCACTTTTTCTATTTTGTGATTACCAGTGTTAGGGAGCCTTTTCTTTGTTGACAACTTCTTTAAGAGCAATGATTAAAACTGTAAACAGACTCAAAAGTGTCAAAAATGAGCAAAATTAAGATCAGAATCTTTGATAATTATGACAAAGGTTCAGATTAGAAGGGTAAAGGGTAATTTGATACAAAAATCTCAAAAGTCCAAATTCAGTTTTCAGAATAGAGAGGTTTTAGATTACAAAGGTACTTTTGAAATAGAGAATGAGTATTAATATTAGGAACCAAACAATTTGTTTAGTTTAAAGAGGTTTCTGGATCAGAGGGGTTCGAATTAAGGAGGTTCCACTGTAGCTTTTTATATCATTCTATCAATACCAAATATCTTACTTAGTGGGAAAAATGATATAGAAAAGCATGTACTGTACTTTATCATATAAAAGGGAAGTTATTTCATGTACAAACAAAAAAGAAAGTTAACTTGGGTGCCTGTGACCTTGACCTTGCACATGACACAATGTTTGTAATGGTGAACAATTAGGCCAAGTTATTCAACTATGCATAAGAAAGTTATAGACCAGACAAAAAAATCACCAACAAGAGTTGTCACTATTGGTGACAAATTAATGTCCTCGAAGCATGTCCAAGAATCATGAATGCTACAGCAAAAAAACAAACATCATTTCATGACCTTAACCTTGACCCAAGAGACCCGGTTCATAAGCATAACACACCTCAATACGGTTAAAATTTATGTTAAATTATTTTCAATAAATGGCAGAGTTACTGACCAGACAAGAAACATCTTTGACTTCTAAGTGTGACCTTGACCTCGGAGCTAGGGGTCTATGTCTTGCGCATGACATGTCATCTCAATACAGAGAACATTTATGCTAAGTAATTTTAAAATCCCATCATCAATGGCAGAGTTATGGACCGGACAAGAAACAGACCATGTTACCGTATAGCTGGTTAATTCTGCAGGCAAATTCTGCGGTTTTGTCCTAAAATGGGCCTAATTCATTTCTGTGTCTTTTTTATTTCTGCGACTTTCGAGAAAAGCAGGAATTAATTTTTGCGGTTTGCATAAACCAGAAGTAAATTCTGTGCATGAGAAATAGCTACCGCGCTTACTACTTCACAATTAATGACTCAAATGCATATCGTTCTCGTCAATTAGGTCTTGGTGGCATTATCTAGGTAGGAATCTAGGACAGTGAAGTTGGGGCAGCTGATTTATGTTTATATCTGATTTCTTTTCATTACCGTGCATGATCAAACTCAGGGTTAAAAGTAAATACTGTAGGTCTTGTACCAGTAATTCATTTTGAAGGACATTTTCATAAAATGTAATACTGCTGGTAGAAAAAATTACAATTTATTTAAAAATATATACAAATGCAAAATCTTGTACATAGTCCGTTTACAGTCCATTCAGGTATTACAGTTACAACACACATTGATTAATTTGCTAAACTTTTCTTAAACCTAGAGTATTTTCGATATGGTGTGAATAATTTGACAGCAGACGAAAAACTTTAAGAAAAAGATAACTGGCCATTATATTATGCGAAATATATCAAAGTTTATTTTTGCGTCAAAAAATTCTGCTGATAGTTTAAATGTGTGGAATTTATTTCTGCGTGACAGCCTCGACCCGCAGATTTAGCAGAAATAAAAACCTGCAGAATTAACCCGCTATATGTTAACCTTTAACCTCTAAATGTGACCTTGACCTTAGAGTTAGGGGTCTGGATCTTGCGCATGACACATTGTCTCATTTAGGGGAATATTTATGCCAGGTAATTTCAAAATCCCTTCATGGATGGCAGAGTTATGAACCGGACACAAAACAGTCCATGTTAACCTTTGACTTCCAAGTGTGACCTTGACCTTGAAGCTAGGACTCTGGGTCTTGCGTATGACAGGTTGTCACATTATGGTAAACATTTATATCAAGTTATTTCAAAATCCCTTCATGGATGGCAAAGTCTACAATGGAGTTATGGACCGGACACGAAAAAGACCCTGTTAACATTTATCCTCTAAGTGTGACTTTGACCTTGGAGCTTGGGGTCTGGATCTTGTGCAAGACACATAGTCTCAGTGTGAAGAACATTTATGCCAAGTTATTTCAAAATCCCTTTATGGATGGTAAAGTTTACAAAGACGGACGAATGCATGCACACATGGACGGACGGACAGTGTGATTTTAATATGCTCACCTTTAAGGGCATAATAAAAATGTTCTCAAGAGGTGACCTTGACCTTGAGTCTGAGATCTGAGTTTTATATGCAACAAATCAATTTGTTATGGTGACTGTTTGTGTCAAGTCTCTTGAATATCCATCCAAGCAAGGTAAAGTTACTGACTAGACTAAAAAAAAATACCAATGATCTTTGACGTCTAAGAATGACCTTGACCTTTGAGACAGGGGCCTGGGTCTTGTGCATGACAATCATTATGGAAGTGCCCTTTAAATCCTTTGATGAATTGTAGAGTTTATAATGGAACTGATGCTCTTAACCTGTGAGCTCAAAGTTTCTAAATGTGTCTGGGTCTTGTATTATTATAGGTAACATAAATTTTATGAAGTTATTTCAAAATCCCTTCATGGACTGGACATCAAATGGGACGGATGGAAGGAAGGATGCAACCTATTTCTATTTCGCCCTTATTTTCTTTGAAAAGGCAGGGGGGCAAAAATTGGATTTACCAAGAAATTAATGTATTTTATGTATGTCACAAAAATGTGGCAGCCACACTCAAGCCATGTACCCGGATAATCTTAACTCTGTTCAGCGACCCTAACTCAGTGCCAACATGGCGGATGTAAAGCCGATACAACTTTGTTTTCTGTGTAATTACGATGTATAAAGGAATGTTTCTGTTGTTATATCTATCTCCATTGATCAAGTGTATATTTATTTCAAAATGTATCATGTTAAATATATCAACCTTTGAGTATTCAGGTGGAAAAACGACGAACAAGGCAACTTTTTCAATGAAAACTTTTACAAAAAATCTTTAAAAATACTTCTATGCTTTTGATGCCTCGACTATTTTGTTGTTTGAAAGCAAAGATATACTGCTTTATAGGCCCCTTTACACTATGTTGTTAACCCACTACATGTTGACACAATACATGTTCAAATGTACTGACAGCGAGAAAAGGGATAAAAACCTAACTTTGATTTGATAAAAACCGAACTCAGTTTACATGAGGAATGGATAAAAACCTAACTTACACGAAATTGTGTGACGGATAAACACCTAACTGACAAGTATTCTATAGAAATGAATGAGTTGACATGTACATGGTCTGATTATTGTAAACATTAATTTATAAGCGGTATTGTCTTCAAACTTTGTCATTGATTTTAAGATGTTATATGTATGCCCACTACAGTCAAATATTTTTTCATAATTTTAATATTATGCACACTGTTTCAGAAGAATTGTGTTTGTTTCAAATCTTGTATATCGTTTAGTGTAAGAGATTTTTATAGAGGTGCTAATGGAAAATTTTTGATATTGTTTAAATGGGGTTAGATTTATGATTAATTATTAAACATGATATTTTTCCGACGGTAAATAGGGAAGAAAAGTGTGTGTGTGTGTGTGTGTGTGTGTGTGGTGGGGTGGGGTTGGAGAGTGATGCATGGACTGATGGGGAGGGGTGTGGGTATCCTTACATTTTTCGCTTGTCCACGGACACTTAAAATCCACTTGTCCATAGTCAAATTTCACTTGCTCTGATTGTAATATTAAACCTTCATGAAAGCACAAATAGGCTGGAGATCGAGTTCTTTTTTTAGGACAATGAAAAGAAAAGCATATCACAGTAACTGTGGTAAAATATAAGCTGTTGAAATATTTGCCTGTTAACGTTTATAAAAGTATGAAATCGCGTAAGCAGTGTTCGGGATCTTTTGAGGTCATGCCCGAAACACTGCCCACGCAATGGTGCAAAGCCAGATGAATTCAGAGAAAGACTCTTAAAATGTTCCGACCTGTTTTAGTCATACTTGCGATCTCTGTGTGCTTTTGATTTTAATTTGGCTGACTACTGGGTCAAATATTTCCTTTGAAAGTGACTTATTGTCTCAGCAGTTGGAATTCTACTTACAAACTTGTCATAATACTTTTTATAAGTTGTTTACGTTTCTGATGTCTTTAAATGTCCTTTTAGTTCTCTGTGTGTAACCCTTGTTTTCCTTTTTATAGTTTTAGTTACAGAATGTTATATGCTGATGATGCAAATATTTTTCTTTAGCTACTTTAAGTAGCTCTTATGTTCCCTTTAGCATGTATATGGTTTCTTCTTTTATGTTGTTTTTTTTAATGCATGTTGTAAAATGTGACTCTTCTTATTTTTGTGTAGTGTCAGCTAATTTTTTTTATGTTACTTTAAATGTGCTAAAACTGTATGTGGTAAATTACTTTTTAGTTATATTTGCTAGTACATATGTGCTATTTTGTTTTAATGCGCTGTAACATGTATGTGATAATTTGTGATTGGTTTCTTATCTACTTAGAGCCAGATGCTTTATTTGCTTTTAAATAAATGTGCTTTAACATATTTGCATTTTATTACAGCTGTTTACTTATGTTTAGCTTATTTACATGTGTTTGTCGGAAAATAGCTTTAAGCTAGTGTTATATGTTTATACTTTTCCGACATAATACTTTATTTTTTTTATGAATAAATCTTCTTGTATCTAAATCTTTTATCATAGTCACCGAGTTACAGCGTGCGCGAGACCTAGAGTCAAAGAACCCATTATCTTTATCACCTCCATACCCTTGAAGCAACTTACAATCTAAATGATATTTTATGTTTTCTCATTTTATACCTGAAAAAGTATGCTTGTCCGCGGACACACAGAATGAAAAAATGCACTTGTCCGCCGGCAAAAAATCACGAGTCAGATAAGTTGGACATAGGAATCCCACATTCCTGCAGGGGTGGGTGGATCAAAGAACTTCGAGCGTCAGCAGTCCATAAAAAGGCACAGACCAAGGGCAGTTTTCGTTTGGTTAGGTGTTTATCCATTCTAAGTTCGTATTTATCCAGCACTGTTTCCTATACTAGTTAGGAATTATCTGCAAATTTAAACCCACCTCATAATCAATACAATTTTTAAGTTTTAAAAATCGATTTCAAACTTTGATACTGTTAAACATTGTCAAAGAGATATTTATGGAACTAACACATTTAATAAGTAAGGTCTTACTGCATTTTCTGGTATTTAAAACAGTTAGAAACATAAAACATGTTGATTTTGAAGACTTTTTTGAGTACATTTTAATGAATTCCAGCCACATAATGTGACCTTTTGATTGAAATATTTAGTACACAAAACATGTTATCAATACAGGATATTATGACTATCAAAAGTTTTACGCTAACATTGCATACTCACATAAAAACATGAAAAAAGACAATGAAACTAACTACATATATCGTCTTTCTGTCAGCCATGTTGGCACTGAGTTAGGGTCACTGAACAGAGTTAGGATTATTTTGGTACATGGCGTGACACTATAAACCCTTTAATAACATCATTGAATTGTATGTATTTATGTATTATTACATGTACATAAAATACTTGCGTGTACAGAACAAAATATCTGCTAAAATTGATTCAGCCTTAACATTAGTGAATAAACTTCCTTAAGGTCTATTTTACAAGTCTTCCTCATTTTATGTTCAGGTGTGTATACATACACATCACTAAAAAGTTATAACATTTAAGGATGGAAGAAATTCTGTACCAAAGAAAAGAAGAGGCTGATGATAGTTTATGTATTTTAGAAAAGCTTGGATATTCCAAAGAACAGGCTGAGAAAAGGGTTCAGATATATGAAAATGCTGGTAAAGGAGGTAGTTTGTATGAAACAGTTAAATTCCAGGTAGATTACAATATAGTGATTGCAGGCAGTCGAGGGGATGGCACTGGAGTTTATGCTGACTGTGATGTTGACAAACTCTTAGTTCAAAATCATTTACAATGCATTGAAAAAGGGATTGATGCCAAAATATACAATAATAGTTCAACTGTGTTGGAAATTGATACTGAGGATGTTCCTAATGGATATACCAAACTAAAGTTCATTTCAAAAGCAGAAAACCAGAAAGACGACATCCATACAAAAATACCGAAATTCCTTAAAGACGAAAAGGGAGAACTGTATCTTAGAAATGACTGTAAATTAAGTGCTGGCATTGGTCGAGACTACACTGATGCAGACTGTGGCTGGATTGAGAAGAACCTTGTACATGCTGATATAAAATCTGGTCCATCAAAACCATACAGAATTCAAATACCATTTGTATCATTCTACATTCTCTTTGATGATGTATTAGCATTTCGGTGTGTTTTTCCAACCATCATAGACACTTGGTGCAATCGCGAAAGATCGAAAGACTGGCCATCAAAAGAGTTAGTAGAAAACGTAAAAGAAATGGAAGTGTATGTGGTACCTGTTCGTGTTAAAGGAAGCAAAGATGAACATTTACAGTGGAGAATTTGTCTAACTCAAGTTGAACTTGCAATGGTACAGTCTTTTAATGATACACAAATTAAGGTGTATGGTGCTTTAAAAATGATCACAAAACACCATCTTACACCACGATGTGAAAACATTACATCATATATCATCAAAATTGTCTTATTTTGGCAAATGGAGCAGACGTATTGCAGTGAATGAAATGCAGAACACTTTAAGGAAAGATTTGTTAACTCCTTGGTATACTTGAAAACTTGTGTTGAAACTGAACAACTTCCAAATTATATGATACCAGCAAGGAACATGCTACAGGATAAAATATCTGCATCAAACAAACAGGGTCTGATGGAGAAAATCAACCTCTTAATAAATGGCTGTCCATACACATACATCAAAAGTATCGCCATTAAAGAAATCATTAATGCAGAATTTGATGATTTTGCAGATGTGATCCAAGAGAAAATGCTTACTTCCATGTCTGTAAATGAAAATTGTTCTCCTCCAAAAGAAACAGGTCAACTAAAAATGGAATCAAGCTATCATCACCAACAAGAAGGAAGCCATTTGAAACAAGACCAGGGTCTGCCTTTAACAGAACCTGACCAATTAACAAAGTCTCTTCATCAACGAGTGGTTAGAGAACAACTTGTACTAGCTATCTTTGCTCTACCACCAAACAATATTGCAGTTGTTTTAAAAAAAGTCTTTGAAGTGAAAGAGGAAAGTACAATCATTGAAATAATAGCCAAAAAGGTATTACCCTACATAAGGCAACATAACCCATATGGTTTTTTCAATGAAATAAAATCTATGGATGATGCTGGAATTATTTCTATTTGTGGCAGTAGAAATCAAAGTTGCATTTTACTGTAGCCAAACCATGACGATTCCAACAAAGTCAGAAGGCAAGGAGATAACTGATCATCTTGGCAAGATTTAAACTAATGTCTTAATTGAAATATAGTGACACTGTCAGTGCAATAATATATATCACGCAATATCAAAGTTTCATTAAATTGTGTGCAATGGTTCAGGAGATAAGTAAATACCAGCACCACGGCAGTGTTATATAACTGTTAAATGAGCCGTGCCATGGGAAAACCAACATAATGGCTTTGCGACCAGCATGGATCCAGACCAGCCTGCGCATCCGCGCAGTCTGGTCAGGATCCATGCTGTTCGCTAACAGTTTCTCCAATTCCAATAGGCTTTAAAAGCGAACAGCATGGATCCTGACCAGACTGCGCGGATGCGCAGGCTGGTCTGGATCCATGCTGGTCGCAAAGCCATTATGTTGGTTTTCCCATGGCACGGCTCAAATGAATTCATCACAAGTTCAATCTAAAGTTTATATAAACTACTAAATGAAAAATATGTATTTCCCCCGTGATTGCATCATTCAAACAAAATACAATAGGAACACATCCTGTAAGTATGTCAGGGTAAATGATAAACATGTTTCAAGGCCTTTTTGTTTTTTACAGTTAGCTAATATCTGAAAAGTAAATTTTGGTATCTAAATTTAATAGCTTATGCCTTTTATTGACTAAGACCATGTAGTCTAATATTGAAACTATATACGCATGAAACCAGACGTCCGTTTTTCTATGTAAATAGTGCCTGATACAATTATTCTATTATAACATAGAATGCCTTTGAATGAAAAACTACCATTACATCAATATTTGTCAGGTAAACAGTGTTTTTTGAAAAGAGCAGCTGGGTATTTCAGTACTTCCTTTTTTAAAAATATCTCAACTCTTCTCCCTTCACTAGTCTATTAATCAGGTATGCAGATATACTTTCCCTGTTGAGCTGTAGTTCATGAACTGATGAGCATTCATGAACTGTTCACGAACTGTTCATGAACATTCCTGAACCATTCGTGAACAATGCGATGAATGTTCCTCAAAAAGTTTGTGAACTGTTCACGAACCAAAAGTTCATGAACTGTTCATGAAACTACTCCTGAAAAAGTTCACCAACTGTCTGTGAACCTAAAGTTCAAGAATTATTCATGAACTGGTTCTTCAAAAATTTCACCTTTGGTGCATGATTTTAAGTTCACGAATTATAAGTTCAGTAATCAAACAAGTGACTTCATTCAGAACTCCAGTGCAGTATTTGATTTTATTTCAATTATGCTGATGGTTCATGAACCTGAAGTTCATACACTGTTCATGAACTTCAAATGAATGAATTGATCAGTCAAGTCTGAAATTCATAAAATTCATAAAACAGGATCCGTTTACTTGTAAAAGCTTCTAGTATTTACAGCTGAAGGCTAATACCAGAGTTACTGATGACATACATATGACTAGGAATGTTACTACATGTATTTTGTATTTTATGTTGTCTGCAATTTGTACAAAATTTTGATTAAACATTGGGGATAGCTAACAGAAGTTTCATCATTATTTGGCAATTTAGAAAATGTCACTGGCAAAGAATAATGGTGTACACTGATACATGGTTGGTGAATTTATTGATGTCTTTCATTTCATACCAGAAATTGAACTTGTTTAAGAATGAATCAAGATTTTTTCATGAATGTCAATATACATATAGAATTCAAGAAAAATTCTCGAAAGAAAATGATGAACATTTTATGAGCAGTTTAAGAATATTAAATTCTTAAAACATTCTTGATGTGTTCTTAAGAAAAAGTCATCTAAGATTCAATAAAAGTACTAAAAATTCAAAACCTTTTTCTAGTTCAGTACCAGTTCTTGAACCCAATAAGGAGTTTCTGAACTGTTCACTCATTAAACATAGAACTTAGGTTTTCCTTTTACAATAAATGAATAAGTTCATGAACTGTTCATGAATGTTCATGAACATTAAATTTATGTCACATGATCAGTTTCCATTATTTTGTTGCATGCTGGGACATTTTTTGCACATGTGATTCAGCAATTTTTTAGAAGTTTGTGCAGCAAATGAGAAGGAAATATTTATCATACGTACAGTAAGGAATGGTTTAAAAGGAACATGAGTATACTGAATATCAAATAAGTAATTATGGTGTTGTCATAAATTGTTCATTTTAAAAATATAAAATCCTTTTAAAATGTCACATGTTTTCACGACCCTGAAACAAAGCTAGTATCTAATCTGAATATCAATCTTGAGATTAAAGTAAATTAGACCGTCTAGCAACTGAATTTTGGATCAAATTTCACTTGGGATTTTGTTGTTTTTTCCGCTTTTTTATATTTTGGAATTTAAAGACCTTTTTCAGTGTCGTATGAGGGCGTAATAATTTTTAAATGCAAAATGGACACAATCAGATGTCCTTGGGATTTAATCACAGGTTTAAACAGTGCAAAGTGTTCTCAAGTCACTGACCTGAGAAAGCCTGCTTTTCTCAGACAGGCTTTATCAGGCAGTTGCTATAGTAACGTCACTATTGTCAAAATCACTGTTTCTAATTCAGCTGGGTTCATCAACTTTCCATTTATCTTGTTACTTTCAGTTCATGAACCCCTGGTTCATGAACTATGGTTCATCAACTTGATGAATAGTTGATGCCGCAAAAAGTCCCATTTGTAGTTGATGAACTGTTCATGAATAGTTCACGAATAGTTCAAGAATTATTCATGAACTGTTCATCAAGTTCGCGAATTTCTGGTTCATCAGATTCATGAACCTATCAATTCATGAACTTTGATGAACACATCCAGTTCATGAATTTGATGAACCAGTCCAGTTCATGAACTTGATGAACCACACCCAGTTCATGAATTTTTGATGCCGTAAAAAGTCCCATTTGTACTTCACAAACTTTCGTGAACTATTCATGAACTGTTCATGAACAAAGTTCTGGAATAGTTCAAGGATTATTCATGAACTGTTCATGAATTTCTCAACAGGGTTATTATCGCATTATAAGTGCGGCAATTTTTCTTTGATCTTTGCAGCATGTTAAACATGGTAACACACATTAATACTACAAAATCTGTGCTGATATTTTACAAAACTGTCACAATATATATCAACACAGAAATCTCTATAGAGTTTCATTAGAAAGAAACTGTTGCGATATGTATCAGCACAGTAAAACTGTTCCGATATATATCGCAACACTTTTTCTCTTATTGTGGCCAGTGAGGTCCTATCGAGGGAGTATAATTTTTTCCTTTCAAAGAAAAGATGATTTTAGCTCCAATTTACAGTTCACAGAGAAAGAATTATAACAAACACCTACAGTTTATAAAGTAAAATTCAGAAATACATGAAATTCTGAGATTTCTAAAATGTTTCTTTTTCTTTGTTGTTGTTTTTTTACAAACAAAACAATAAGTTTTACAATATGTTTGGCCAGTGAAATGCAAAGATTTAAAACCAATGCAGAAATCTGTTGGATACTTTTATCTGGGGAACACATTTCCTAAAACAGAAGTTTTAGTGTTTCAGTCAGCGAGGCGCAGAAAGGGAATGAAAAGTGTAAAAATAATAATAAACAAATTTAAATGAAAATAATATATAAATTTTAATGATAAAACTATGCGATAAAACAGTTATAATATGTAATGCTCGTGTGTTACGAGGATATATCAGAGCTAGGGGTACATCTCGGTATTTTTCTCTGCACATATCTGTTTCGGCCTACCGGCCTCGACGATATGTGCAGAGAAAAATACCCCCAATGTACCCCTAGCTCTGATATATCCTCGTAACACACTCTCACACATACTATAACTATTACATAGCCAGTCTCTTCTCCCTTTGCCATCTATAACTGGCAACAAGAGCTGTCTTGTGATGACATGCTTGACTTTATGTAACATTTCCACTAAATTCTAGCAATACAAAAAGTTGAAAAAGGGACATAATTTTCTGACCTGTAAGTTAGAGATAGGGAACTAGATTCATATGGTCATTTGAAAGCAAGCAGTGCAATAGTTCCTGTGAAACCTGCTTACATGCACAATTTTCACCACAATTTCTATGTGAAAAAGGGGTATAACTTCTCCAAACTAAAATTAAGTCAGTGTTATTAGACGTGCCAGGTGAGGTCTTCTCATGATGCAAAATATGTGTGCAGAATTTGAAAACATTCAGTCCAACAATTTCTATTTCTAAGAAACATGCTTACATGCAAAACTTTCACAATTAACTAGATGTGTATCCATAGGACACAGGTGTCCCCCACTCCTGTCACCGTACGATGGTTAACTTTCATGACTCAAGGTGAAACATTTAATTTTAAGATGTTTGCAACATAAACTTTTAAGAACTTTATGTACATGAGTATTTTTCGCTTAGTGAAGGACCGTAACTCTGGCCTAGCTGAGTACCGGTAAAATGCCAAAAAGAACACCTGGTGGCTGGTGCAAAATGTCATAGTCTATAAAACAATCCTCTAATGATTTATGACTCTAGGTCAAGTACAATTTGACATATGCTGCACAAACTTTAATTTTTTAACTGACTCAAGGGCCATGACTCTGGTCTTGCAAAGTGAAAAAAAAAACTTAAGTGCACAGATTCACGTGCTTGATAATATTCCTACTCTAGGTGATTTTTTTAGATATATATGCAACACAAGCACTTTATGTGTATTTTTCACTAAGACTTAGTCTAAGTCAAGGACCATAACTCCATCTGGCAAAGTGAAATCCAAAACAGAACACCAGGTGTGCTAGTAACTGCACATGCTTTATAACAATATTCCCTAATGTTTTATGATTATAAACAAACTTCTATCCAATTTATGCATATTTTTTGACAATCAAGGGCCATAACTCTGGTCTGAATGATAAAATCCCGGGACAAAATCCCAGGATTCACATGCTGAACAATATTCCTAAGATGTTTCATGACCCCAGGTAATATACTTTTTGAGATATGCACAACTCAACTTTTATGCCTTTTTATGCATATATTTTCACTAAGTCAGAGCCGTAACTCTGGTCTGACTGAGTGATACCTCTAACAATACCCCAGCTACACAACTTCACATGCTGAATAATATTCCTGTAATGTTTCATAATACTGGTTCAAATACTTTTTGAGATACATGCGACACAATCTGAAGTCCTTTTTATGCACATTTTTTACAAAGTCAAGGGCCATAACTCTAGCTGATGCTACATACCAAATATCAAAGCCTTAGGCTCTGTGGTTTTGGACAAGAAGGCTTTCAAAGTTTTTCTCTATATAAATCTATGTAAATTATAAAAATAAACAAAGAGCCATAACTCACTCAAAAATTGTTGAACCAGTCTAATGTTCAGGGGGACACAACTAGGGTACCAATTCATCATTCTGACAAAGTTTGGTCAAAATCCCCCTAGTAGTTTCTGAGTGGATGCGAAATTGAGAAATTGTTAACGGACGGATGGATCCAGGACCATGGATGCAGAGTCATTAATTTTGAATATCCCACCTTCTGAAGATGGTGGGCTAATATGAGACCTCTACTTTAAAAGGAAGATACACCAAGATATAAAAAGACCCTACTACTCAGAGGGGTTAAAGGTCAAGTATGTAAGGGGTAAAGAAATATTTTTTTTATTTCAAGAGTACCAAAGATATGTCTATAAATGAAGCTTTCGAAAAAATTTAACATGAATTCCAAGGATAAGAACTTGGTGACCTTGACCTTGGGTATAATAGTCCCAGCCCCTGACAATGTTTATGTGAATTAACAGTAAGTTATAAGCAAAAATAACAAAGATATGACAGAAAAACAAAGGTTGCCGAAAAACTTTAACATTAAAAATAATCTAAGTGTAGCACCTTGGTGACCTTGACCTTGGGTATAATGGGCCTAGCCCCTGACAATGTTTATGTGAATTTACAGTAAGATATAAGCAAAAGTAACAAAGATATGACAGAAAAACAAAGGTTGCCGAAAAACTTTAACCTTAACAAGAGGGTCATGATGACCCTGAATCGCTCACCTGAGTAATATGAGTCACATGTTTAAAATGGCAAACTGATGCTAAAATATTAGAAAGTAGGTCAGTAGGTCACATTCATGGTCACTGAAAGTCAGTTTTAAGATAGGTGTGCAAAACCGTACATGTCATCCAAATTTCAAGGCTGTATCTTAAAAAACAAGAAAGTAGGTCAGTAGGTCAAAGTGACAGTCAAGCGACCCCTAATTGCTTGTGGTCATCAGGTAATTATAATTAAAAAGTCTAGGAAATATGATCTGATAATCCTTGAAGTATTTATTCCTATTTTAAGTCGAATTTCGGTTATCTCGAAATAAAAGCTCGATCCCATGGATTTTGAGATACCGAGTTTCAGCTGTATATTTGACTGTAAATGCCACTGTTTTTTTCATATATCCTTTACTACTAATGATGCAGTTGTTTCATATGATATAGTATATGGTTTACACATTAATTACCAAAAGTTACGTTCTTAGCTGAGATAACGAGTTTCTCGGTGAACCTAGGTTCTCATTATTATTGTATAAAGTTTAAAAAATGCGTTTTTATTCCAAAACCTAGCAACATTTTGAGAACCTAGGTTCTTAACAACATAAGGTTTTCTAAAAAAATGATGTTCTTATCATCAAATCATAAGTTTACAACGTGAACTAATTTTAAATCAAATTATCTTGTACAAAATACATGTATATCTTTAGATACATTTTAGTGACATCATTCTGTTGTTGAAACCTTTATGAAAGCAAAAGTCTGCATTGTACACAATTATCAGTCCTATCAGGGGAATGTAAATTCTTATAATCTCACCTTTGGGTGCCCTTTTCTTCAGTTTGAGCTCTCAAATTGACAGTTTTTATGATTATGTTTTCAAAAATTGTCATCTCAGTTACACATACAGACATTTCATTAGGTCTATGGACTGAAGTTAGATTCCGGGATTAACGGAATTGTGCATACACAGCAGTTTCAAAACCTAGGTTCTCTGGAAATTTATGATCTAAACTAACAGCATGGGTAAATGCAATGTCTTTAAAAAGCCAGGGTTTTTCGGCGACGCCGTCTAAATTCGTTTTCGTTACCTATGCCACGTGACTTCAGTTTGCAAATCAAACTACTTGATAACGCATTATAGATAATTTATCAAAATGGAAGATTTATGCAACACTCTGCCTGATTGGACGAGAGTGTCAATTTCTTTCACTCTGTTGATTGTGCTACGTTGAGTGAAATGTAGACAAAGCGTTTATCCTAAACGACGCTGTTCACAGTTTTAAAGCTAACTTTGGCTCAGTATATTTAGCAAGAATATTGATATATCTCAAAATGATAAGTAAGTTTAATAAATATGATAAAAACCTGTTCAAATACCAACATATATCAAATTAAAGAAAGAGCTGAATACGGTCTGCGTATCACATGAATAAGGGTGTGATAAGAGATTTTTATGTAGAGAAGTGCTTTTTAAAAGATTTTCCTTGTTACAATTGTCGTCTGTATATGAAAAGGTTTCTTGCTTTTGTGACTTATTCAGATTGCATATTAAAATGAGTACTTGTTTGCTTTGATATATTTGTTATAAATTATTTAACTGATTTATTATATATGAATATTTTTCTTTAGTATGGTATGCAAATATTGAACTCAGTTGAAACCTGTTTTATTATATATATACTATATAAATACTGAATCTCATTACACTGAAATGAAGGTATGCTGCATACAGTTTATCTATGTGATATGACTTCGGTCAAACTTTGCTTATGAAACAGAAATATTGAAATAATTACAATTGTATGTTTTGCTTGACCTTCACTTTTTTATAGGTGTGACGTCATTGTCCAAAGATTCATGAATAGCGAATATGCTATTTGTTAAAGCGGGATCAGTTGGCCTATTTTAGAAATAAATAAATAAAAATAATAAATAAAAAAAAATCCTTAATTGATTTTTTTCTCATGTATTCTAATCAAACTTGATTTGTAGCATCTTTATTAAGCCCGCAGCCAACTTTGTTCAGCTGGGACATTTGACTCCTTTTAGGGGCTGCTAGAGCTAAAACTAGAAATGCCTTTATACAGCGTCTCATGAACAGCTTGGTGGATCTTTGTCATACTTGGTCTGGAGCATCATTATAAGGTCCTCTTCCAAATTTATTTATATAGGAACTTGGGCCCTATTAGGGACCACTATAGCTAAAAGTAGATATGCCTTTCTTCGCATTAACGATTAAAATGTAATGGATTTTTATAAAACTCGATGTGTAACAATATCGTAAGGTCTCCTGCTATTTTGTTACAAATGGGGATAGGGACCAATTTAGCTAAAAATATAAACACGTTTAATGACCTCTTCTCATGAACCGCTTCATGAATCTTCATCAAACAACTGCTGTAATTATTCGTCTAAGGATAAACGAAACAAAATTGCAACCCTACGAAACCTTTGCGAAAAATTAAAAGAGAACCATTTAAATTGTTAAAGTGCGGTGTTTAGTTTTGCAATTTGAAAAATGTTAGATGAAAGATGAATGTTAGATGAAAAATTCATAAACTTCTTTCCTTATTACAATTCGCCGACCATCATTTTTAAAGATATTTCTTGTATTTATTAATGTGGAACACTTTGACTTGAAAACCTAGGTTCTAAGAAAAACTTGCGATATTTGTTGAGAACCTTGGTTCACAGGGGAAAACAGAAGTTTTGGGAATACTATTGTGATGATTGCCTACTAAAGTATCCTGGAAAATTAACTTTAGCATTCGATTCGTTTTTCGTTTATTATGAGAATAAAAGTTTGTGTCAACTCTGAGTAGAGCATTTATAGCTTCCTTTGAAGGCAAATATTAAATCAAAATATATTTCAATTAACGCCGAATAAAGTTTTCTACAAGTACAATAAAATGTTTGCTATTAACATGTGTGAGGTCTGTAGCTGCTGTGAATATCAATTCTGTTAACAGCAATTCACATTATTTGAGAGAAGTAAACTTGCATGCCGCGGGGACGTAGATATATGGCTTTACATTTATCTGTTGTTTTATGTTTTGTTCAAGAAAATGAATCGGTCTTAACGTGAAATTTTCAAACGAAATCAGTCATTTAGGCTCTCTAACGTCACTTAGAGAACATGATCTGTTATTACAGAGTATTCATATATAAATTAAGTATTGTAACGGTTGCAAATGAAACCTCAGATGGACTTTTTAAAAATTTCAGTTCCTTTTCCTGATTAATCATAACTACTACACTGTTTAATAATTCACCCAGAACTAATCCACTCAATTCGTCAATCAGAATCAACACGATCTCATTTATTTTAAATTTAAACACATATTTCTTTAAATACTTGAAATGTATTATTAATTGTGATCGATAATTATGAATGCTTTTCCTGTCCAAGTCCGAAATGTAATAAAAAAAGCAAAACGCCATAGCGGAGGTGTAGTAATTTATTACAAGAGTAAATTTAAAGGTCACATTAATCTAGAAAGCTTAAATGAAAAGGGTCTTGTTTGGACCAAGTTAAAAAAAGCGTACTTTGGATCATTAAATGATATTTATTTGTGCTGTTGTTATATCCCTCCAGAGGATTCCAGTGTTTATAAGTCAAGAGATTCACCATTGTTCGAAGTTGCTTTTTTTATACGCTTGAAGAAAACATTCGCCACTATGCTCAATTAGGTGACATTATATTATGTGGTGACCTAAATTCACGTGTGGGTCAAAGACCAGATACTGTACCAAATATTAATATGCACCGTTTTGTTGATTTACCTTACGAAAATGATGTACCTACGGGGTTAACTGTACGGTCCTTTTTTGATGAAACATCGAATAATTTTGGAAATAAGTTATTATCGTTGTGTAAGCAGTCCAGTTCATATATAATGAATGGACGTAAGGAGCCATGTCGTTTTACGTGCTTTAACTTAAACCGTAACAATATATATCGGCCAGTGTTGTTGACTATGTTATTTGCAATAGCAACCTATACTCGTTACTTAACAATATGCGTGTTCATGATTTATCCGAATATTCGGACCATTGTTCTATCTCATTTACTTTAAAGTTAGAATACACGAATGATGGGAAAATTGCGATGAAGATGTATTAAATAGTAAAAAACCATTATTTGATAAAGTGATGGATGATTTGTCCGCAAATAGCATTGATGTAAATACCTGTGTAAATAATTTGTCAGATATTATTTTTTATATTTCTTTTGAATTAAAGACAGTACTTAGACTGTAGCAGACTTCTTTATTGATAGTAAATATTTTATTGCACTATATCTAGTACATTTTTTTTAAATTTTATATATGAGAAAGGTGAATATCCTGAGTCTTGGACAAAGGGTATAATTGTTCATATTTTCAAGAAAGGAGATCAAGCTGATCCCGCTAACTATCGTGGCATTATACACTTGTAAATATCATGGCTAAAATATTCGCTCTAACACTACGAAATAGGAAAAATACATGGTGTGAAAATGAAAATATTTTTAAGGACAACAATTTTGTTTTAGAGATAATCATAGCACCACGGATTGTATATTTATATTGCATAGTACTATCCAAAAGGTTTTATTTAACAAATCGAAATTGTATTGTGCATTCATTAACTATGAAAAAGCCTTTGATACTGTTAACCATGATGCTCTGTGGATAAAATTTGTAAAATCTGGTGTGAGCTGCAAAATGTCGAACATGATAAAGGCAATATATATGAATGTAAAATCTTGTGTACGAAACTGCAGAAATATGAGTATTTCTGACTTTTTTGATGTGTCACTTGGTGTTAAACAAGGAGGACCGCTTTCTCCTCTTTTGTTTATTTTATTTATTAATGATATAAGCGAGTCAATTGATTTTGAAAACATTACTGATAAAGATATTAAATTGTTGTCAATATATATGCTTTTGTTCGCTGATGATATTGCTCTTTTTACAATTGATCCTAACAGTCTTCAAGCTTTGTTAGATAATTTATACGAATATTCTTGCAAATGGGGTTTAAAAATTAATGTTAACAAAACAAAAGTATGTGTATTTGAAAAACGCAAAACTAGACATAATTTTGTGTGGACTGTCAATGATGAAACTTTTGATATTGTTGATTCTTTTACTATCTTGGTATTAAATTCCACTATACTGGTTGTATGAAGTATGCTGTACAAATGCTGCATGAACAGGCACTTAAACAACAGTTTGCTTTCGGTATTTAATAAGATAAGCCTTGCTGTAGGTTTCGTTTTCGAGAGGCTGCGATTTTGGTACGTGGCATTCCCTGTTTGATATTTGTCTTTGTTTTTTTTGCTGTTAAAACTAAACTTAGAATGTTTGATTCGTTGGTATCTCCCATACTCTTGTATGGTTCTGAAATATGGGGCATTTACAATTTACAAAGAAGTTGATAGATTGCATCTTAAATTTTGTAAACAATTGCTTAGAGTTAAACCTCAAACATCGAATGCAGCTGTGCTCGGTGAGTTAGGTAGATATTCATTAACTGTTAAATGTAAAGAACGAGCACTGAAGTACTGGACCAAAAATATGAAAACACGAATAATCCTATACACACAATTTTTGTTGACAATTATAAATTATACATATAAATAGAAATAATACTTGGGTATTTGCAATGAAAACACTGTTGGATAATCTAGGATTTAGTAATATGTGAGATGCTTTTAATGCTAATGTTAATTACATGCCTTTGTTTAAACAAAGTCTTTATGATCAATATATACAGAATTGGAATGCAACCATAGCTAGCCAGCCGAAGTTAGATTATTATAAATTGTTCAAATGTGAATTCAAAAATGAAAAGTATCTTAATGTTGTTTTTAATGCTAAAATAAGAAAAGATCTCACTCGTTAGATATTGAAACTGGTAGATATACAAATATTGAAAGAAATAACAGACTTTGTAAATGTTGTAATTTAAAAGTAGTTGAATCTGAGTACCATTTTATTTCATATTGCCCATTATATAGAGAATTAAGAAAAAATATAGTATTACTGTACCATTCCCGTCCATCCAGAAATTTACCAAAACATTGTCAAGTATGAATACTAACGCAATTAGAAACTTGGCAGAATATGTAACTATGCTATGTCAAAAAGGAAGGAAACGCTAAACATCATACCTGCTTAGTTACTTAAATAGTATATTTTGTATTGATAGATTGAATATTGCGCATGTATTGTGAAGTAAATGTTGGCCATCTGTACTGTATTTAAATTGTTTAATGGCCAAAGGTATTGTATTTATGCCAATTTGCCAATAAGCTTTGAAACTTTGAATTAATACAGTTGTCACATGACATACCGCAGGAATTGTTGCACATTTCAGATAAGCTACAATCTCATTTACCTTTTCTATAGAAAGCATTATATCTGCATCCGTTTTCACAGCCACTTCTAACTTTTCTATTTCTTTCAAGAGACCTTTATTTTCACCATATTTTTCTTTCAATGCTTTCTTGTTATCAGTTTAACTGAAGAGCGTTGTTCGCAATGTCGATGTCAACTGTTATATTCTTATCGAAGTGGGCATAACCAGCGGTTGACAATGTGCTTGCAGTATAGCTGTCTTTGCTTTGATGAAACGGACTAGACAAGCGAAAAAGAACAAACTCGATTGTCATCGTCTACATCAAGACCTTGATAATCGACATTTTGTATGAAATATTTTATATCAATTGACTCAAAATTGCTCTGTTGTCCATAGTGAATATTTATTGATCTGGCATTCACTTTTATATATCGTAATTACCATCGCATATTAATATTCATATTAATTGATATTGTAATTTTTTGCGAAAGTCTATTATAGTTCAAATTTGAACGGTCATGTACTAATTTTATTTATGTATTGAAATGTAATTTTATACTGTGATATTGTACATGAATGAGACGTAAATAAAGATTAATATATATAGTAATTGAAACAATACATGTAGATTAATTGGAAAGATGTATCAATTAACAATTCATAACTGATAGGTAATTTATCGCAAGCTGTCTCAAGTTTGATAACACAAAAATATCGGTCAAATTTATTAAACGATGACTATGTACGTACATTCTGTGTATTCTGTGTGTTTTATTTTTAAGCTATTTATGTACTATATCCAGAACAGAACAGAACATAGCTTTTATTTGACAATAAAACATAGGATATAATAATGTAGATCTAACATACTAAAATCTGTCCGATACAAGAAAAAATGTGTACGTTATGAGTAAAACAAACTGATACAGTATCTGAGTAAAGTCCGATAAGTAACTATGAAAAGCGAAGAAAACATGTTTTACGCTGTATGCATAAATTTAATTACAAATTCAAAGATGAATTCAACATGATATGCAATTTTTCATTTCAGTTATAATCAGGTAGGTGGGATTCAACATCAGTGACAGTCGATACGATAAAGTGGTAAGACAGTAATCATATGAACATTTGGCAATCTCTAGGTTAGAAGTCAGAACGATGAATCATGTTAAATCAGACAATAAAGTTACAAGAAAGCCATGTTTATTTTCATTCTAACATGCTCATATAACTTATGTTCTATTTCTTCCAAGTAGTAATGAACCAGACGTCATGCGGTAATTTCACGTCGTAGTTGACGTGATAATATTCTCTAACCGGTCCGCGTGTCAACCGTTGTTTACGACAGTGTATGTATCTCATGACTTCCTCCTCTGTTTAACTGACAAACAAATCGATCCAGGTTAAAAATTTATCAATGCATAAAAACTCTGCCAATGTGCAGTCATAGTCCAAAATGTCTTGATTTTACCAGCTTTATAAAAGTATGACGATAATAGTTTTAGCAGTCACATGACCTCATTTTAAGTAAAATTTAAACATCACAGTTTATTATTAAATCTATATATATAGTCCTTTCCGTTGGTCTAGATGTAGTCACATGATCAATGATGAAAAGCCGTATTGACTCGAAGGCGGAGTGAAAAACATGTATTGACCTCCAGTTGTGACGTCATCACGGTTTGAAGTCAAAACAATGCGACTTCGTACACAATTTACGGCGAGAAATGACCAACGGCTGCAGATATTTGTATTCAATTTTTATACTTATTTAAGTATGCTGGATTTAATGATAAAACAATTGTTACCTTTTAGGTTCGGTCGATATGTGGATTTATCGACCTGATAAAAGCGATATCAACCTCGGACTGCGCCCACGATCGATATCGCTTTTAACAGGTCGATAAATCCACATTAAATCTTAAAAAGGCAATAATTCATTATAATTGTATAATATATAACATTTTATGAATGTAGACTGAAGAGTACATGTAGGCATATGACATCTCTGATAACACCATTATGGATAGTAATTCAAATAGCTCATGTTGTTGCCGATACTTTAAATGTTACCACTAATACGATATTGTAGGGATAACGCAAGATTTTGCCTGTTATAACATCCGCAGAATTCCGAGGGATTGGTTGGTACCCAAAGATGCTGAAGATGCTATAACACGAAATGAACTATTCTAGCATAGAACGCGTAAAAAGTAATAAATTAATACTTTGTCCACCAACGTCATTGAATTTCTATGAAATGCGCGAGAATTTCTGCATTATCCGTTCTGGGACCGTAATACGTTTACGCTTTGCCACGCATATATAAAAAGATGTTTTAACAACACTTGAGCGCAAGAATCTCTCTGTTAACAAACGTTTTCTCTCCTGTTAAAACAAAAAAAAGCTACAAGAACAGCAGTTTATGCATGAATAACAGTTCAATTAGGCAACTCGACATATATGATCACAATTTTAAAGTGATGAACACGACCAAAACCATAACACCATTTTTACATATGTAAATGAAAGAGGAGAAAAAGGCTGTCATATGCAATTAAAATATATCAGTCTATTCACGAACGAAACTTACGTATTTATACATTCTGCATAGAAATAGTTTTTAACACAACTGTTTTGCTTTATTTTCATGCCAGTTATTTATCATTTTATCAAAAATGGTGTGTGCTTTTTTTACTTTAGGTCCTGGAACAATCAGATAAGAGGGATGTAGAGAGCCTCTACAGCAACTGATGTCTACAAACACAAATCCACATGATTCGCCCTTGCTACAAACCGTTTTATCACTAAAGTAACAGACATGTTTAAAGCATTGTTCTCTGTATACAAGTATTCATGGAAATTTTGGCCTCTACACAGATTTCATCACATTTATTGCAAATGAAATTCAATGATGAACTTGAGAAAAAAAATCAGTTAATATATGACCTCAATATTTGTTTAAAATACCGCTGAATTGTCATAAAGTGTATGACGTATCATCATGCAAGATAAAGGTATAAATAGACTATATTTAATGCATCGATTAGACTAATGAAAGTGGTACAAGTGTTCTTTACTACAATGTGTTAATTCGGCTGAAACAAAATGGGAAGAAAAACCCGAAAGCAATGCAGTATGTTGCCAGAGACAACTTCAACTGACAAAAGAACCGATGATGTTAAAAGGAATTTAAAAGCAGATCCGAATCCTTCCTGGCTGCCGCCTGGAAGTCATTTTGTACGAACAAAAACTAAACGAAACTGTAAAGAAGAATGTATGATATTAAGAGAAGAAAATAGAATGTTAACTGAAAAAGTGCGGAAGTATGAACAAGAACACAATCGACTTCAGGAGGTATTTTATTAGTATAATTGAATGAACGATTTATTGATTTCGTGCCCATTAACTAGTTAAAAGGAAAAAAAGGTCTATGTCATAACCATTTGTTTGCAGTATTGTTTATTGAATTCCATATTTGAACATAGGTCTGTGTGTCCATTTTGGGTATATTTATGTTACATATAATTTTACATTATTAATTATGAGAAACTTGCGCGTATTCTTACATATATGACCCGCACATCAATGTGCTAATACGCCAAAACCCGAACCCAATGTTCTATATATATCGCTTAATAAATCAATAAATAAATGAACCAATTAATTAATTAAGTAATCACTTTTATTCCATGACAACTTTTAACTTGATAAATGCAATATAAACTATGTGCCCAAGTTTATGCGTATATAAATCGAGAAATTATCTCATAGTTATCATAGCGTTATCAAGCTGACATAAGATATTTATACATTTATTTATCACATCAAACTAATAAACAAATAAAACATAAGCTTCTTTTTGCCAATGTTCAAACCTTTTAGAACACACACAAAACAAACTCAGGAGACCAGAAGGGCTCCACCCCATCCACCCCCTCTCCACACACGCGCACACTTGTCCGGGTGGTTTAAGCCGCTGCCTTCAATTCACTAGCATTTCACCATCACAAATCCGAACTGCGCGTAACACGTGTGGTTGGACTAGTTTGTGTGAAGACTTGCAGAATGTATGTGATACATTCTATGCAATTGTCTGGAATTATCTTGAAACCATCCATGCAAAAATGTTCAATATCCATATGTACACTGTAGCAGTTTACATGTTTATGCTATAAAGAGAAATAATAAAATAAAGGAATTTAAGTTTTTTGAAAATGTGTGCACGATGTTTATAATGTAAAAGCATAACAGCATGTTCAGCTTATTAAAGCATAGATTCGTATTTTATACCAAACACTGTTGTAACACAATAAAATGTAGTTAATATAAAATTCAGTTAAAGACAAAATTTCGTAATCTGACAGGCCAGCACAAAATATTTATTTTCGTCAATGACAGACATTAAACGTGCTTTTTTCAGATTTCTAAGGACCATGTATCTCGATTAGTTCAGTTTGATAGCAGTGAGAACGTACAGATAGGTAACCACAACTTGCAAGTAGTCAATAATAACTTCGATGCCACCTTTCTGAATAATCTCCTTGACCAATACGATCGTAAAATCGAAAAGGATGCAAGGCAACGACAGTCAATGAAAGGAACAATCCAAGAGTTGTCTACAAAAATTGAGGTATAAATTCGGCCCATTCCACAATTTCGCGCCCGCGCACTCTATGCAGGGCAAAATGACATGGCCGCAAATGTAAACTACCCGTGCAGGACAAAGAAAAATGTAATTATGTTTGTTAATAAGTGATTCATAATGAACAGGCAATAAACTATTCTTCGCCAATATTGATCTTTAAAATTCAACAAGAGGACCATGATGGTCCTGAATCGCTCACCTGTCCCCACATGACCAAGTTTTGAACTGAGTATGACGTCGTTTTTTCTATTATTTGACGTAGTGACCTAGTTTTTGAGCTCATGTGACCCAGTTTTGAACCTGACCTAGATTATCAAAGATATCATCAAGTTGAACATTCTGACTAATTTTTATAAAGATCCCATGAAAAACATGGCCTTTAGAGAGGTCACAAGGTTTTTCTATTATTTGACCTTATGACCTAGTTCCTTAAGGCACGTGACCCATTTTTAAACTTGACCTAGATATCATCAAGATAAACATTCTGACCAATTTTCATGAAGATCCATTGAAAGATATGGCCTCTAGAAAAGTCAAAAAGTTTTTCTATTTTTAGACCTACTGACCTAGTTTTTTGGACCGCACGTAACCCAGTTTCAAACTTGATCTAGATATCATCAAGATAAACATTCTGACTAATTTTCATAAAGATCCCATGAAAAACATGGCCTCTAGAGAGGTAACAAGGTTTTTCTAATATTTGACCTAATGACCTAGTTTTTGATGACACGTAACCCAGTTTTAAATTTGATCTAGATATCATCAAGATAAACATTCTGACCAATTTTTATGAAGATCCATTGAAAAATATGGCCTCTAGAAAAGTCAAAAGGTTTTTCTATTTTTAGACCTACTGACCTAGTTTTTTGGACCGCACGTAACCCAGTTTCAAACTTGGTCTAGATATCATTAAGATAAACATTCTGACCAATTTTCATGAAGATCCATTGAAAAATATGGCCTCTAGGGAGGTCACACGGTTTTTCTATTTTTAGACCTACTGACCTAGTTTTTAATCGTACCTGATCTAGTTTCAAACTTAAGCTAGATATCATCAAGATAAACATTCCGACCAACTTTCATAAAGATCCTATGAAAATTGTGACCCGTAGAGTGGTCACAAGTAAAAGTTTACGCACGCACGGACGGACGGACGGACGCAAGGACGACGGACGCTGCGTGATCACAAAAGCTCACCTTGTCACTTTGTGACTGATGAGCTAAAAACTAAAGATTTTTGATGGCTATATTAGATTAATCGCAGACGGACACATACGGAAGCTCAGTGGGGACATGTGTGTTTTATCTTTATATAATCTCGTGGCCACGAGCTTTCAGCTTTTTTTCTTTTTCTCGCGGCCACAAGAGTTTTTTTTTAATATATAAAAGAAAAAAATTTTCTGGCCACGAGAAAAAAGAAAAAAGCTAAAATGTAATCTCGAGATAGTTTAAAAACAAAAACAAAAAGCTATCTTGTTACCATGAATAAACTTTTGTTTTCTCGCGGCCAACGAGATAGCTTTTTTCTTATTTTTCTTTTTTTTCTTTTATTTTATATCTCATGGCCACGAGATAATATAAAGATAAAACTCTCATGTCCCCTCTGACCTTCCGCAGACACACCCCCTCACGTTTTTATTACATTACATCCAAATGACGATTAATTCAGTCCATTTACAGACTGATAATTATCATCTAAAACTGAAGAAAAATATCTTTCCACAGATTAAATAAAAGATAATATGATATTTCCAAATGTAAGAACAAGACTTATGTTTGTTTCGTGGGTGGACATAGACTTGAAAATGCTTACAAACGGACCAAAAATAAGGGGTGGGGGAGGCGGAAACTCCAGTAAGATATAACTAATAACATATCTAAACAAAGCCTCCTGTACAATAAATTGTGTGATGTAAACTCATTTTATAGTGGCAATACAATTTGTAATATAGTGATGGTTTTATGTAGGTTTACTTATTATTGAGCAGTCTTTTTACCACCCGCAAAGAGCGCAAGCTCATAAAAATCCCCCCATCCAGTAATACAACGGGCAACCAACCACGTTGTAAATAATTCGTTTGTATAACTTTTAAATAATTTGAACTCTATGTATTTTTCACTAATTGTAATATTTTGAGGAGTTTTAAAATAATTGATATCAAATATAAATCTTACGCGCAATAGTGGTACAATGCTAATGTACTTCCTTTTCAAATTTCAATATCAACACGTTCAATCCTGTCTCTTTTACATATTTAGGGTAGACAGAAGGAACTACTGCATAAATATATGTGTTTATTTACCAATTTTATCTTTCATTTGTGTTCATCTCTTTACATGTTACTGTATCATCTTATTTTGCTTGACAGGAACTGACGCAGACTCACAAAAGAAGTGAAAAAGCACTTGATTGTTCGAAAATAATAGAACACGCGATTGAGCTTCATAAGTTAACAGATCAAGAAATGTCATGTCCATTTAATTCATTTGCAACGGAATTTAAGGAAACAACTGAACTGTTTAAGAATATCGGTATGTACTGCTATTGATTTATTTATTTCGCATGCTTTTATAATTATTTACGCCATAATGTTAATCTATTTTGTACAAAAAATGATGAATTTATCTCCAGAAAAGATCGTCATGAATAAAGCTGATGAAGAAACATTAATTATAAACATGAAACATACTGACTTAATAAATTACAAAAGTGATTATGTGTGGGGTGGTGTGACACAAACCAGTTTACCTTCATTATACTGGAAGTTGATCGTCAAATTACGATGTCACATTGTATTTGGCTCCTTTTCGAATATAGAATTTTATTATATGTATATGGAGCCACATTCGAGTTAACAGCTGCTTACGGTTTCTATACAAAGCTCTCGAAGTGACCATATACAATGTGACATTTGTATACACGATGTCACATACATGTAAACTTTTGATAATATGTTTTCTTTGAAATGTTGCTTGATGATGAATAAATGTATGAAGTAATATGTCTGCTATACCAATCCACACGTGACTATATTACTACATGTCGATTTGTTTTGGTAAGGATGTTTTAAAGTGGTTTTATTTAGTTGATATTTCGACTGTGTTTCAGCCCCAGAAATAATGCGCCTACAAGAAACCATGAAGAGCTTAAGGGACTACATCGATGAACCAAATTCAGAGTTTCTATTTGCTCCTTGTTTGCAACATAGGTCGCGTTCAACCGTGTCCTTCGACGAAGCACGACTAGCTGGGAAAGATGAAGAATGCAAATGTCAAAGAAAAATTAACTCAGATCTATGTCTAAACACGCACTTTTAATTGGTGGATAGCAGATTTGTTTGTTTTGGGTTTAACGCCATTTTTCAACAGTATTTCAGTCATATAACGGCAGGCAGATACCTAACCAGTGTTCCTGGATTCTGTATCAGTACAAACCTGTTCTTCGCAAGTAATTGCCAACTTCCCCACATGAATCAAAGGTGGAGGACGAATGATTTCAGACACAATGTCTTTTATCAAATCGTCACGGAGAACATACGCCCCGCATGAGGCTCGAACTCACGACCCCGCGATCAGTAGACCAACGCTCCTGAGGATAGGGAAATGATCAAATTGCACTCTACTTACTATTTTGCATGACAGAATCAGTAATACATGACGGTTTTGAAGTTCTATATGAAATCCGATCTAATTAGACTGGTTCTCGAAAGGAAAGTATAATATACATGGGTACGCGCATGATGCTTTAAGACATCCGGTCCACAAATATGTTCTATATAACAGTGCTATCAAAATATATCAAATATTGATGCCTGGTAAGCTCGTATAATGTTTGTATCATTTGAAAGTGTATTGACTACTGTAAAAGAAAAAAATGCATGTCACAAATATGTTATAGAACTTTATTTTATAGTTTTCAATGACATTTCAACAGAAATCCGGTATTACACCATTATTATCTTCATTCGTTTTTAAAGTCCTTTTTAAGTCCTCTGTTGTCTTGTAGAGCCTTTTTTTCTTCAGGGCCTTCTTGCCACTAGTTTGACCAAAGGGCGCTGTACACATTTACAATGTTTTCATTCTCATCGTAGTAGACTATCATTTTGCTTTCAGACATTCCCAATTCCAATGAAACAGATGAGGCGAGCGAACTAGGACGAATTCGACCGTCAAATCTTGTATGAACTTCGCTTTTTCGATTGGCTTAGAGTCACTGCTCATAATACAACGTTTATTGACCTAAACAATTTTAGTTTTAATGGTCGTAACGGTATATTAATTGAAACTTTACATGACTTTGTATATTAATTAGAAAGGTGTATCAATTGAAACTTATTGACAGGCAAGTTATCAGAGGTTATCTCAAATTTGATAACACCAAAAGTCGGTCACCATTTTTTAACGATGACAATATAAGCTTCACATTCAAACATATTCACCTGTTTTACTGGCAAGCTATTCATGTACCATTTCTAAAGGTGAAATCAAATCATATGTATTTTTAATTATGGATGAATTAAAAAAACTTCGCACGATAAGGGTAGTCTCGTCGCAAAAAGTGAAAGACTAGAATTGCTGATAAAAATATGTAATACATTGTTAATTTTATACAGAATATAATAGCGTGAACGTTTAATACCGCCTAACTTTGTTTTAAAGTCCTGCGTATCACCACTGGACCACTATGTATAGCGTTCTAATAACATGTTGTGTACATACAATATTCGAGACCGGAAACACATAATGGCGATTTCTCCAGAAAAGATTTAATACTTTTAGTTTGAAGATAGCGAAAGATGCAAAATTAAGACGCTCCAATTCTAGAAACTTCCCCTGGTTCTTTTAACAATGGTTAAGATTATAGATGAAATAAAATGATTTGACCCATCCCATTATGTTATTCCAATCGCAGTGGTTGCAACTTTATAATAAAATCAAAATGACAGGTTTTTGGTAAGTTTTGTATATAAACAAAAGGAAGATCACTTTCACTTTGCTTGACCGTTTCATCATTATGATATTGGCGGCCATTGTACAGAAACAGTTACAAAAAATTTATACAACATGTTCTAAATTCCAGAATAATTCAGGGCGAATTTGGTCTAGAGGTAGCGGATTTATCAAAAAGATCCAGTATGCTCTCCGAAACAATAGTTAAGTCAGCCTCGAGAAAAACTTTTATTAAAAGTTATGAATAAAACTATTTGTTAAAATTGAAAGGATAGTTTCGACGATTAGATTAGACGATAATAACGTAGGACTTTCATTGTTTTTATGTTTACTGTTACACTAGATCTATAACTTGACATTCATGGAAACTGACTGTTGTGAAATAAATGACTTTATCATTTGACAAAACGTCACACATCAACCTTAGTGTGTATAAGCTGCTACAACTAAAGGGGAAGAAAAACTCCAAAAACAGTGCAGGCGGTTTTCAAAAACTGCTCAGACTGACGAAAGACTTGAAGATGACAGCTGAATCATTCCTGGCTGCCACCCGGAAGTCATGCTTTAAGAAACAAAACAAAACAAAGCTTGAAGGAAAAGTGTTTCTTGCACACCGGATTGGGTTTTCCGGTGATTTTACCCATGCCAGCAAAACAAATCTGGCATCCGTTTCACTCGTGCTGTTAATGACAACTAACGATTCATCCGTTCGTAATGATGTAGGCCTATCTATGAAAATCAATTCTAACACGATCCGATTCATTTTCCTATTAAACAAAGAAGGCAGAAAACAGTGAATTATTATACAACAAATCACTGTTCTGACGTCACAATTATTACGTCATGGCGTCTAACGGCATAAATCTAGCGGCGCGCTGGAAAAGAAACCGATTTGCGTTTCGATTACGTAATATCGTGTTATCCGTGTCAGGCATATGTATTTCATCATGAATACTTCGGTTTTGTATCA